>NC_057811.1:253957361-254254969 GCF_018294505.1 Triticum aestivum
TTCTTTATAAGCCCTTTATCTGGTGTCGCTCAGACGCCCGACTGCGGCATGCTTGTTATTTAATTATTCTTTATAAGCCCTTTTTGTGGTGTCGCTCAGACGCCCGACTGCGGCATGCTTGTTATTTAATTATTCTTTATAAGCCCTTTATGTGGAGTCGCTCAGACGCCCGACTGCGGCATGCTTGTTATTTAATTATCCTTTATAAGCCCTTTATGTGGCGTCGCTCAGACGCCCGACTGCGGCATTATTAATTTATTTGCACCCTTTTGAGGAGTCATTACAGATACTCGATCAGTGCATTCTATTACTACCCCCGTATTGCATGTTCATATTTTTCCCGCATGCGTGTATCACGGATTTCGCTTATTTCGTGATAGATGTTATGATCATAAATATTTCGGAGCATGATTATCCCTTGTTATGTTATACCCGTGTTCTTAATGTTTGCGAGTACATTCAAACGTACTCACTGGCTTGTCCCTGGCTATTGTCTTGGCCAGATTCCTTGCTTGGAGATAAGCATTACGATGACAGCCCCGGAACCTACGCAATGATGATAGCAGCCTCGCGAAGATAGGAGTTATCCTGGTCAGCTCTTCTTGTGGGAAATGGAGTCCCATAGACGCAGATGCACCACAAACCGCTTCCGCCATCAACCACTAGAAACCAAGTGTTGTACTCCTAGGCCACAATGGTCTTGTACTACATATTTTGTACTTTGCTTGGAATTCTTGTATCAAGTTGGTGCCTCATCAGCTAACAGTAATCCTGGGGCTGGTGAGCACAAAGGCCGTTTTCTGGGAAATTAATATCCCGAAAATCCGGTCCTGACATCAACACACCTGCCCTCGTCGAGCACCCGGTATACTTCGTCAGCACTATGTTGCGGGATGCAAGAGCACGGTAACCCATGCCGCAGAAGCTCTTACTCACGCTCTTTGTGGCCTCGCGTAAGCTGCGGCATTACTTCCAAGGCCACCCCATCAAGGTCGTCTCAGCCTACCCGTTGGAGAGGGTGCTTAGGAGCCCCAACTCTGCCGGAAGGGTCACCGAGTGGAACATCGAGCTGCAGGCATTCCAGTTGGAGTTCAGCACCACCTGGGTCATCAAGGGAGCCGCGCTCGCCGATTTCGTGGCAGAATGGACGGACGCCCCGGCGCTTGAAGTAGGCGAGGATCGGTCCCTCTCGCTGGGAAGTGAGGCGCCTGGCGGCTGGGTCATGTACTTCGACTGTGCCTTCGCTCGCCAGGGCGCAGGGGCTGGAGCAGTGCTCATCTCGCCCGCTCAGGACAAGCTCTACTACACTGTACAGCTCTGCTTCCAGCAGGGCGAGAAGGTCTCCAACAATGTTGCAGAGTACGAAGGTCTCATAGCCAGCCTGAAGGCTGCGGCGGCCCTGGGGGTGAAGCGTCTCACCATCAGGGGCGACTCACAGCTCCTCGTCAACTTCTCCAACAAGGTATACGAGCCAAAGGACGAACACATGGAGGCATACCTCGCGGAAGTGCGCAAGATGGAGAAGCAGTTCCTAGGCCTAGAATTGCAGCACGTGCCCCGTGGCACCAACAAGGAAGCTGACGACATCGCCAGGAGGGCATCCAAGCGACAGCCCCAAGAGCCTGGCGTCTTCGAGGAGCGGCTCTTCAAGCCATCAGCAACACCACCGCTTTCGAGGACAGCGCAGCCTCGGGAGGAGCTCCCACAGCCACCTGCCGCGGGAGCCCCAACCTGTGGCCCGACTTCGGGAGCGCGTCTACTCTTGGCGCTCGAGCCCCAGGAGGGATGCTGGACCAAGGAATTCAAGGAATACCTAATGCAAGGGACGCTGCCGGAGAAGGAGAAGGAGGAGGACACGGAGCGTGTGGCCCGGCAGGCCATGGCATACTGCATTTGAGACGGTGGGTTATACAGGAAGCGGCCAAATGACGTTTCACTACGTTGCATCTCCAGGGAACAGGGGAAGGAGCTGCTAGCCGACATGCACGGCGGGGACTGCGGGCACCACTCATCATCACGAACTCTCGTCGGCAAGGCATTCCGCAGCGGATTCTACTGGCCTACGGCGCTCAACGACGCAACTGAGCTGGTGAGGTCCTGTGAAGCCTGCCAATTCCACGCCAAGCAAATCCATCAACCAGCTCAGGGCCGCCAGACCATTCCACTCTCGTGGCCATTCGCAGTCTGGGGACTGGACATCCTGGGCCCGTTCCCTCGAGCGCCAGGGGGCTACCGATACCTCTACGTCGCCATCGACAAGTTCACCAAGTGGGCGGAGGTGGAAGCCGTCCGCACCATCCCAGCCGACTCTGCGGTCAGGTTCATCAAGGGCCTCGTGAGCCGTTTTGGGGTCCCCAACCTCATCATCACCGACAATGGATCGCAGTTCACCAGTAATCTCTTCAAAACGTACGGTACTAACCTTGGAACGCAGATCTGCTACGCTTCAGTGGCGCACCCCCTGAGCAATGGTCAAGCAGAACGCGCCAACGCGGAGGTCTTGAGAGGCCTCAAGACCAGAACCTTCAAGAAGAAGCTCGAAGCCTGCGGGAGGGGCTGGCATGACGAGCTCCTGTCCGTGCTGTGGTCCATCCGCACCACCGCCACCAAGCCAACGGGCGAGACCCCATTCTTCCTCGTCTACGGAGAAGAAGCGGTTCTCCCTCATGAGGTGATGCATCGCTCCGCACGGGTCCTGGCGTTTGATGAGACGCAGCAGGACGCCACGCGGGGGATGGACCTCGTGCTGGGGGCGGAACGCCGCCGTGAAGCTGCACCGCGGGTGGCAAGATACCAGCAGGCGCTGCGGCGGTACCACTGTCGCAGCGTCCGCTCGAGGCCGCTCGAGGTGGGTGACCTCGTCCTGAGGCGGGTGCTCTCCAGGGAAGGGCTGCATAAGCTCTCACCCATGTCGGAGGGCCCGTTCAAGGTCGTCCATGTCTCCAGGCCTAGCGCCGCGCGCCTGGAGACACAAGACGGCATACCCATCCAGAACGCCTGGAACATCCAGGACCTCCGGAAGTTCTACCCATGAAGAAAGGACCAACGCCTGTGAAGAAGGCCCAGTGCCTGTGAAGGTCTCCGCTCGTGACACTCTCACGTAATAATGAGTGGGGCTGTACATGCCCCGGAGTCTCAGGAGTGCCGCCCTCGGGCCTCGGGGGCTCCCTCCCACGTCCAAGTGGCAGCACTTAGCTCCGCGCTGGTGAGAATACATGAAGACTAGACTAGGTGCCGGACGCGGCTTTTCATTTGCTTTCCGTAGTTGGCTCGCCTCCTTTTAATGGAAGTTTGCTTCTGGTGTTCCTTGCTGATTTGGTTCCATCGCCTTTTTGCCTCTGTTTCCGTCTCCAGTTTAGCCTGTACTCTCTCTCGCATACTTCGCGAGGGGGCTGGGCAGGTGCCCTCGTGAGCATTTTTCCTTTCTCGTGAGCATTTTTCCTTCCTCTGCCTTTTGTCTGCTTTTTCGCGAGGCACCCTCGTTCGAGCCTACAAGCTGGCGCACATCTCCTAATCCATGCCCTCGGGTACCGCGATACGAAGCGCTGGGTCAAGGCCAGCGGCGCCTGTGACCAAGGCTTGGGTGAACGATAAGCCTCCTAATGAATTTTTTGCAGTTCCTAAGCGCCTACCAGACCAAGGAGGCCTCGACAAGCACCAGGAAGCAAGCGCCTCGTGAGGAGGAGACTACTCCAAGCAAGAAGGAAAGGAAGAATGAAACAAAAGTGGCGCGTGCCCCTACAGCGGTCCGCGTGCGCGAGCTCTTGGCGCCGCCCCGAGCTTAGCCGGACCCCTCCTCGCGCTTCACGGAAGTGCGGCGACGAGACGACCCGCTGCCGCCTTCAAAGCGGGCACGGCGGCGTGGCGGCTGGTGTAACCACCACTGCTAGAGCTGTCACCGGAGGAAGAGCCGCCGTAGCTGGACGAGGCATGGTCGGCACCAAGGGAGGGTTCGCCCGCATCCTCGTCGCGACCATCGCCAAGGCCGAGCACCTCCTCGCCGTCACTGACCTCAGGGCAGCACCCGGCACGGCGACCATCTTCCCCAAACACCTTCACGTAGAGGGTCGCGTCATCGTCATACTTGAAATGGAGGGTGCACCGCCCGCCCAGGCCGCGCGCGCGGGAAAACGTCTGCCAGCCACGGGACAGGGCTATGTTCCCCACGACGGAGACCTCAACCGCGACCTAGGAAGCCCTGCTGCAGCAGCCTTCCGCCTGCAGCCAGAGCACGCCTGGACCTGAGACCGGCAGCTCGTCGGTGAAGAAGCGCGGAAGCTGAAGCCAGTTGCCGGCCGGGTTCTCCGACCAGATGATGAACTCCGGCAGCACCTCCGCCGAGTGGAAGTGCAGTAGGGGAGGCCGCGCGACCACGACACGTCTCCCTTCATAGACAAGGCCACCACGACCGGAGCGACCCCTGCCACGCGAAGCGGCGCCACCGCGGCCGCGGGGGGCCACGACGGGGGTCACGGTGTGCTTGCGGGGACGGCCGCGTCCACGCCTGGGCGCCGGAGAGCCGGGCCCCTCGCGAGGGGCCTTCCCCTTCTCCACGGCGGAGAACCTCTTCGACGGCGCCATTGGTGTCGCTGCTGGCAATGGAGCAAGAAGGGAGAAGCAAGCGGATCGGGAAGAGATGGGCGACGGGGGCTCTGCCCCCTCCCCATTTGTAGCAGAGGAAGGCCAACCAGCGCCCCCCACGATCACAGGTAATGATGGTTTTTCCTTGCATGCAGCAGTGACTCGTCAAGTCAGGCAGTTGCTGAGGCAGCGTGGGGAAGCGGAGACACCCACGTGCAATCAACCGCCACACGTCGATCGAGGCCGCAGGCTGTTGGGGCCCGCGGCGCTCCGCACTTGCCCTTTGGCTTTGCCTCGAAGCCAAGTCTGAGCGCGCCTTGGGCCCGGGGGCTACAGTCGGCGTTCTGGGAACGAGGGTCCCCAGAGTTGCCTGCCTGTGGCCCACGAGGTGGCTCTGCGAGCGGGCCCGTACGGCCCATCTTCACCAACAAGCTTTCAAGACCCTCGCGAGGGGCCAAGCGTCGCGAGGCGGACGACACAAGACCTCCTCGGGGCGGCCTCACCAGGCCGGCTCGCAAGGGGCGGAGAGATCAAGGCAAGGCAAACCTCGCGAGGTTCTCATGACGTGAGTCATGACGATCGAGACCAGGCGGGCGCCAGCGCGCGCAGTGTCCTTGTTTCCCCTTTGGTGCTAAGGAGGCAAGCACAGGCGAGGAGTACCGAGGCGTCAAGCAAAGGTTGCCATATCGGTGCAACGAGACCAAGACCAGCAGGACGGCAAGACGGAGGTCACCATGGAGCCCAAGGTGGCGTCACCACCAGAGCCTTTTGCAGGCGAAGACCACCTTTAGTCAGGATAAGCTGTACTAGCTGTCCCCTTTCAAACTGGCCGTTGTTGGCTCCCTTCCCGCTCAATATTTGGGGAGAGGACCAGTGCCTCTATAAATAGGACTAGCCACCATAGTAGGAGGCATCTCATCTTGAGTAATCCTTACCCACACAAGTTCACCAAGCACAAGAACACCCGCCTCAGGAGGCTGTTCTTCCCCTTGTACTGTTTATCCTCAGCCCAAGAGGCAATCCACCACGACACACTGGAGTAGGGTATTGCACCATAACGGTGGCCCGAACCAGTATAAATCTTGTGTCCCTTGTGCTGCGAGTTTGTCGAGCTAGCCTTTGAGATCGTGGCGAGGTTGAGGGCGTGATTCGGTAGGGGGAGATCTTCGCGCGCACCCCAGTGTTCGAACCTTGAGGGTTTTGCCGGAACCCGAGATCCAACACTACTGGACTCATCCGAGGACCTAGGATGATGGGATTCGCAGCTACAGTAAAAACACCTGCCCGACGCGCAAAGCATGTAATTGTTGGGAAACGTGTGCGATGGAATCTTGCATGGCTGATGGGTTCCGCTGAAAAAACATGTGCGATGGGGCACATATCGCACACAGTTCATATGTTGGACCGTGTGCCTTACATACTGTTTCCCAAATGGTTCATTACGGCACACCGTTTGGTTTCACTATGCCTTTAGAAATGTTTAGTCACCGATCCCACACGTGCGAAAGAATTTAGTGTGTGTTGCGTCGCACATGATTACACTTTGCAAGGCCTCTGGATCATGGCTCCATATCCCCGATGATTTCTGGGTTGTGTGGGAAGGACCCCCTATCGCCCACACTCACTTGGCGACGGTTCCAAATGCCATCGCGAAAAGGGGTTAAAAACCGTGTGTATAGCACCGACGATTACCAGTGAATCCATGGGCTCGACATTAGTCATAAAGCACTCACATACTTACTGCAAAAATCTATTAGTCATCATAACAAAGTACTACGCGCATGCTCCTAGGGGGTAGATTGGTAGGAAAAGACCATCGCTCGTCCCCGACCGCCACTCATAAGGAAGACAATCAAAAAATACCTCATGCTCCAACTTCGTTACATAACGGTTCACCATACATGCGTGCTACGGGAATCAAAAACCTTAACACAAGTATTTCTCCAATTCACAATTACTCACTAGCATGACTCATAGTATTCAATGCACTTTATATGAAAGTTTTTATTATATCCCTCTTGGATGCCTATCATATTAGGACTAAATTTATAACCAAAGCAAATTACCATATTGTTTAGAGACTCTCAAAATAATATAAGTGAAGCATGAGAGTTCAACAATTTCTATAAAATAAGCCACCGCCGTGCTCTAAAAAGATATAAGTGAAGCACTAGAGAAAAATTGCCTAGCTAAAAAGATATAAGTGAAGCACATAGTGTATTCTAATAAATCACGATTCATGTGTATACCTCTCAAAGGTGTGTATAGCAAGGATGATTGTGGCAAACTAAAAAGCAAAGACTCATATCATATAAGACGCTCCAAGAAAAACACATATCATGTGGTGAATACAAATATAGTCTCAAGTAAAGTTACCGATGGACGAAGACGAAAGAGGGGGTGCCTTCGGGCCATCCCCAAGCTTAGGCTCTTGGTTGTCCTTGAATATTACCTTGGGGTGTCGTGGGCATCCCCAATCTTAGGCTCGTGCCACTCATTATTCCATAGTCCATCAAATCATTACCCAAAACTTGAAAACTTCACAACACAAAACTCAACAGAAAGTCTCATATGGTCCGTTAGTATAAGAAAACAAATCACCACTTTTGATACTGTTGTGAACTCACTCTTTATTTATATTGGTGTAATATCTACTTTATCCAACTTTTCCATGGTTCATACCCCCCCCCCGATACTACCCATAGATTCATCAAAATAAGCAAACAACAAAGAAAACAGAATCTGTCAAAAACAGAACAGTCTCTAGTAATCTGGATAGTTCAAATACTTATGTAACTCCAAAAAAATTGAAAAATTAGGAAAATAGAGGCAATTTGTATATCAATCTTGTGTAAAAAAATTCAGAATTTTATCACGCTTCTGTGATTTTCAAAAATTCTGGGACTGGGCGCAAAAGTTTCTGTTTTTCTGCAAGATCAAATCAACTATCACCGTAAGCCATCCCAAAGGTCTTACTTGGAACAAACACTGATTAAAACACAAAAACACATCTAACCAGAGGCTAGATGAATTATTTATTGAAAGACAGAACCAAAAAGCAAAGAACAAAAATAAAATTGGCTTGCCTCCCAACAAGCGCTATTGTTTAACGCCCTTAGCTAGGCATAAAAACACAAGTAGATCTAGGCATTGTCATCTTTGGTATGCAATCCATAAGTAGCTCTCATAATAGATTCATATGGCAATTTTATTTTTTTCTAGGAAAGTGTTCCATGTCCTTCCTTAATGAAAATTGAAATCTAATGTTTCCTTCTTTCATATCAATAATTGGACCAATCGTTCTAAGGAAAGGTCTATCAAGAATAATAGGACATGTAGGATTGCAATCTATATCAAGAACAATGAAATCTATGGGAACATAATTCCTATTTGCAACAATAAGAACATCATTAATCCTTCCCATAGGTTTCTTAATAGTGGAATCCGCAAGATGCAAATTTAAAGAACAATCATCAAATTCATGGAAACCTAACACATCACATAAAGTTTTTGGAATCGTGGAAACGCTAGCACCGAAATCCAAAGCATGGCACTCATAATCTTTAATCTTAATCTTAATAGTAGGTTCCCACTCATCATAAATCTTTCTAGGGATAGAAACTTCCAATTCAAGCTTTTCTTCAAAAGATTGCATCATAGCATCAACGATATGTTTAGTAAAAGCTTTGTTTTGATTATAAGCATGAGGAGAATTAAACATGGATTGCAACAAGGAAATACAATATATTAAAGAACAATTATCATAATTAAATTCCTTGAGATCCAAAAGAGTGGGTTCATCGCTACTTAAAGTTTTGACCTCTCCAATCCCACTTTTATCAATTTTTACATCAAGATCTAAAAACTCCGAATCATTGAGATGCCTTTTAACTAAAGTTGACTCGTCTCCAGTCCCATCTTTATCAAGATTTATATTGGAAAACAAAGATTCAATAGGATTCACATCAATCACTTTAAGATCTTCATCATTATTTTCACAAAAACTAGAAGAACACACTTTTACAAACCAATCTCGCTTAGCACGCATCTTAGCGGTTCTTTCTTTGCACTCATCACTGGAGATTCTCATAGCCTTTAGAGATTCATTGATATCATGCTTGGGTGGAATAGATCTAATTTTCAAAGAATCAACATCAAGAGAAATTCTATCCACATTCCTAGCCAAATCATCAATCTTAAGCAATTTTTCTTCAACCAAAGTATTGAAACTCTTTTGTGAAATAATAAATTCTTTAACACTATTCTCAAAATCAGAGGGCATATTATTAAAATTTCCATAAGAATTATTGTAGGAATTACCATAATTATTAGAGGAATTACTAGGAAGCAGCCTAGGATTAAAATTGCCTCTATACGCATTATTACCAAAATTGTTCCTACCAACAAAATTCACATCCATAGATTCATTATTATTTTCAATCAAAGTAGACAAAGGAATATCATTAGGATCAATAGAAGCACTCTTGCTAGCAATTAATTTCATAAGCTCATCCATCTTTCCATTCAAGACATTAATCTCTTCAATCGCATGCACTTTTTTACTAGTGGAAGATCTTTCGGTATGCCATTGAGAATAATTAACCATAATATTATCTAGGAATTCAGTAGATTCTCCTAAAGTAATTTCCAGAAAAGTACCTCCCGCGGCAGAATCTAAAAGATTTCTAGAAGCAAAATTCAATCCGGCATAAAACATTTGTATAATCATCCACAAATTCAAACCATGAGTAGGGCTATTTCATATCATCAATTTCATCCTCTCCCAAGATTGTGCAACATGTTCATGATCAAGTTGCTTAAAATTAATAATATTGTTCCTAAGGAAGATGATCTTAGCAGGAGGAAAATACTTGGAAATAAAAGCATCTTTACACTTATTCCATGAATCTGTACTATTTTTAGGCAAAGATGGAAACCAAGTTTTAGCACGATCTCGAAGTAAGAATGGAAATAGCTTCAATTTAACAATATCATTATGCACATCATTTTTCTTTTGTATATCACACAACTCAACTAAATTATTTAGATGGGATGCGGCATCTTCACTAGGAAGGCCGGAAAATTGATCTTTCATAACAAGATTCAGCAAAGCGGCATTAATTTCATAAGATTCTGCACTAGTGGCGGGAGCAATCGAAGTACTAATAAAATCATTGTTATTACTATTGGAAAAGTCACACAATTTGGTATTCTCTTGAGCCATCGTGACAAAGCAAGCAATCCAACACACGAGTACACAAAAAGCAACGAAGAAGACGAACAGAAGAGGGGTGAAGAAAAACGCAAATATTTTTGAAAATCGTTTTAGAAGTGGGGGAGAGGAAAATGAGAGGCAAATGGCGAATAATGTAATGCAAGAGATGAGAGTTTATGATGGATACTTGGTATGTCTTGACTTGGCGTAGATCTTCCCGGCAACGGTGCCAGAAACTCTTCCTGCTACTTCTTGAGCTTGCGTTGGTTAGAGATAAGTATTTCCCTCAGTTAGAGAACCAAGGTACCTATCCAGTAGGAGACACCCACAAATCACCAATACCTGCATAAACAATCAAACAACTTGCACCCAACGTGATAAAGGGGTTGTCAATCCCTTCACGGTTACTTGCAAAAGAGAGATCTGATAGAGATAGATGAAACTAAACAAAAGATAAATTAAATATTTGTTGTTTATAGATTGGAAAGTAAAAGATAGAAAAATAGTAGATCAGGAACTTATATGATGGAAAATAGACCCGGGGGCCATAGGTTTCACTAGAGGCTTCTCTCAAGATAGCAAATAATACAGTGGGTGAACAAATTAATGTCGAGCAATTGATAGAAAAGAGCAAAGTTATAACGATATCTAGGGCAATGATTATGAAATATAGGCATCACGTCCGTGTCAAGTAGACCGAAACGATTCTGCATCTACTACTATTACTCCACACAGCGACCGACTCCTGCCTGCATCTAGAGTATTAAGTTCATGAAGAACAGAGTAACGCATTAAGTAAGATGACATGATGTAGAGGAATAAACTCAAGCAATATGATTTAAAACCCATCTTTTCATCCTCGATGGCAACAATACAATACGTGCCTTGCTGCCCCTACTGTCACTGGGAAAGGACACCGCAAGATTGAATCCAAAGCTAAGCACTTCTCCCATTGCAAGAAAAACCAATCTAGTTTGCCAAACCAACCCGATAGTTCGAAGAGAATTACAGAGATATCAAATCATGTATAAAAGAATTCAGAGAAGATTCAAATAATATTCATAGATAAGCTTATCATAAATCCACAATTCATCGGATCTCGACAAACACACCGCAAAAGAAGATTACATCGGATAGATCTCCAGGAACATCAAGGAGAACATGGTATTGAGAATCAAAGAGAGAGAAGAATCCATCTAGCTACTAGCTATGGACCCGTATGTCTGTGTTAAAATACTCACGCTTCATCGGAAGGGCAATAGAGTTGATGTAGATGCCCTCCGTGATCAAATCCCCCTCCGGCAGGATGCCAGAAAAGGCCCCAAGATGGGATCTCATGGGAACAGAAGGTTGCAGCGGTGGAAAAGTGTTTTCATGGATACTTCTGGTGGTTTGGGAATATATGTGAATATATAGGACAAAGAATTAGGTCAGGGGAGTCACGAGGGGCCCACAAGGCAGGGGATGCGCCTCCCTGCCTCGTGGCCTCCTCGTTGGTTTCTTGGCGTCCACTCCAAGTCCTCTGGATCACGTTTGTTAAAAAAATCATGCTCCCGAAGGTTTCATTCCTTTTGGACTCCGTTCGATATTCCTTTTCTGCGAAACACTGAAATAGGCAAAACAACAGTAATTTGCACTGGGCCTTGGGTTAGCAGGTTAGTCCAAAAAATAATATAAAAGTGTATAATAAAGCCCATTAAACATCCAAAACAGAATATATAATAGCATGGAGCAATCAAAAATTACAGATACGTTGGAGACGTATCAAGCATCCCCAAGCTTAATTCCTGCTCGTCCTCGAGTAGGCAAATGATAAAACCAGAATTTTTGATGTGGAATGCTACCTAGCATATTCTTCAATGTAATTTTCTTTATTGTGGCATGAATGTTCAGATCCAAAAGATTCAAGATAAAAGTTTAATATTGACATAAAATAATAATACTTCAAGCATACTAACTAAGCAATCATGTCTTCTCAAAATAACAAAGCCAAAGAAAGCTCATCCCTACAAAATCATATAGTTTGGCCATGCTTCATTTTCGTCACACAAGATGCTCTCATCTTGCACAACCCCGATGAGCTTTTTTCATACTTTAGTAATCTCAAACTTTAGTAATCTCAAACTTTTTTCAACTTTCACGCAATACATGAGCATGAGCCATGGATATAGCACTATGGGTGGAATAGAATATAATGATGGGGGTTGTGTGGAGAAGACAAAAAGGAGAAAGTCTCACATTGACACGGCTAATCAACGGGCTAGGGAGATGCCCATCAATTAATGTCAATGCAAGGAGTAGGGATTGCCATGCAACGGATGCACTAGAGCTATAAATGTATGAAAGCTCAACAGAAGAAACTAAGTGGGTGTGCATCCAACTTGCTTGCTCATGAAGACCTAGGGCATTTGAGGAAGCCCATCGTTGGAATACACAAGCCAAGTTCTATAATGAAAAATTCCCACTATTATATGAAAATGACAAAACAAGAGACTCTCTATCATAAAGATCATGGTGCTACTTTGAAGCACAAGTGTGGAAAAAGGATAGTAGCATTGTCCCTTTTTATTTCTCTTCTCTTTTTTTGGGCCTTTCTTTTTTTTGGCCTTTCTCTTTTTTTGGGACAATCATCTATTAATGATTATCATCACACTTCTATTTATTTACAACTCGATGATTACAACTCGATACTAGAACAAAGTATGACTCTATATGAATGCCTATGCATGGTGGCTTTGCCACAAATACGATGTCCACTACATCATCATGCAAGGCAATATGACAATGATGAAGCGTGTCATAATAAACGGAATGGTGGAAAGTTGCATGGCAATATATCTCGGAATGGCTATGGAAATGCCATAATAGGTAGGTATGGTGGCTGTTTTGAGGAAGATATAAGGAGGTTATGTGTGATAGAGCGTATCGTATCACGGGGTTTGGATGCACTGGCGAAGTTTGCACCAACTCTCAAGGTGAGAAAGGGCAATGCACGGTACCGAAGAGGCTAGCAATGATGGAAGGTTGAGAGTGCGTATAATCCATGGACTCAACATTAGTCATAAAGAACTCACATACTTATTGCAAAAATCTACAAGTCATCAAAAACCAAGCACTACGCGCATGCTCCTAGGGGGATAGATTGGTCGGAAAAGACCATCGCTCGTCCCCGACCGTCACTCATAAGGATGACAATCAAAGAACACCTCATGTTTCAAATTTGTTACACAACGTTTACCATACCTGCATGCTACGGGACTTGCAAACTTCAACACAAGTATTTCTTCAATTCACAACTACTCAACTAGCACAACTTTAATATTACCACATTTATATCTCAAAACAACTATCAAGTATCAAACTTCTCTTAGTATTCAATGCACTTTAAAGTTTTTATCTTGGATGCCTATCATATTAGGACTAATTTTATAACCAAAGCAAATTACCATGGTGTTCTAAAGGACTCTCAAAATAATATAAGTGAAGCATGAGAGATCAATAATTTCTATAAAATAAAACCACCACCGTGCTCTAAAAGATATAAGTGAAGCACTAGAGCAAAATTGTCTAACTCAAAAGATATAAGTGAAGAACATAGAGTATTCTAATAAATTCCAAATAATGTGTGTCTCTCTCAAAAGGTGTGTACAGCAAGGATGATTGTGGTGAACTAAAAAGCAAAGACTCAAATCATACAAGACGCTCCAAGCAAAACACATATCGTGTGGTGAATAAAAATATAGCTCCAAGTAAAGTTACCGATGGACGAAGACAAAAGAGGGGATGCCTTCCGGGGCATCCCCAAGCTTAGGATTTTGGGTTGTCCTTAGATTTTACCTTGGTGTTCCTTGGTCATCCCCAAGCTTAGGCTCTTTCCACTCCTTGTTCTATAATCCATCAAATCTTTACCCAAAACTTGAAAACTTCACAACACAAAACTTAACAGAAAATCTCGTGAGCTCCGTTAGCGAAAGAAAACAAAACACCACTTCATAGTACTGTAATGAACTCATTATTTATTTAAATTGGTGTTAAAACTAATGTATTCCAACTTCTCTATGGTTCATAACCTCCGATACTAGCCATAGATTCATCAAAATAAGCAAACAACACACGAAAAACAGAACCCATCAAAAGCAGAACAGTCTGTAGTAATCTGTATGAAACGCATACTTCTTGAAATCCAAAAATTCTAAACTAAATTTCTGGACGTGAGGAATTTATCTATTAATCATATTCAAAAAGAATCAACTAAATATCACTCTCCAGTAAAAAGTTATAGCTAATCTCGTGAGCACTAAAGTTTATGTTTTTTACAGCAAGATCAAAAAGACTTCACCCAAGTCTTCCCAAAGGTTCTACTTGGCACAAACACTAAATAAAACACAAAAACACATCTAACCAGAACCTAGATGTATTATTTATTCCTAAACAGAATCAAAAATAAAATTGGGTTGCCTCCCAACAAGCGCTATCATTTAACGCCCCTAGCTAGGCATAAAGGCAAGGATAGATCTAGGTATTGCCATCTTTGGCATGCAATACATAAGTGGCTCTCATGATAGGTTCATAAGGTAATTTAATTTTCTTTCTAGGAAGTGTTACATGCCTTTCCTTAACGGAAATTGGAATCTAATATTCCCTTCCTTCATATCAATAATTGCACCAATCGTTCTAAGGAAAGGTCTACCAAGAATAATAGGACATGAAGGATTGCACTCTATATCAAGAACAATGAAATCTACGGGAACATAATTCCTATTTGAAACAATAAGAAAATCATTAATTCTTCCCATAGGTTTCTTAATGGTGGAATCCGCAAGGTGCAAGTTTAAAGAACAATCATCAAATTCACGGAAGCCCAACAAATCACACAAAGTTTTTGGAATAGTGGAAACACTAGCACCCAAATCACACAAAGCATAGCATTCATCACAATAGTAGCTTCCCACTCATAATAAAGTTTTCTAGGGATAGAAACTTCCAATTCAAGCTTTTCTTCATAAGATTGCATTAAAGCATCAACGATATGTTTAGTAAAAGCCTTATTTTGACTATAAGCATGCGGAGAATTTAGCATAGATTGCAACAAGGAAATACAATCTATTAAAGAACAATTATCATAATTAAATTCCTTGAAATCCAAGATAGTGGGTTTATTGCTATCTAAAGTTTTGACCTCTTCCATCCCACTTTTACGAAATTTTGCATCAAGATCTAAAAACTCCGAATCATTGGGACGCCTTTTAATTAAAGTTGACTCATATCTAGTCCCATCGTTATCAAGATTCATATTGCAAGGGACACATCAATTACTTTTAGATCTTCATCCTTATTATCATGAAAACTAGAAGAACACGCTTTCATGAAGCAATCTTTCTTAGCACGCATCCTAGCGGTTCTTTCTTTGCACTCGTCAATGGAAATTCTCATAGCCTTGAGAGACTCATTGATATCATGCTTAGGTGGAATAGATCTAAGTTTCAAAGAATCAACATCAAGAGAAATTCTATCCACGTTCGTAGCCAACTCGTCAATCTTAGGCAATTTTTCCTCAAGCAAAGCATTGAAATTCTTTTGAGAAATCATAAATTCTTTAACACTAGTCTCAAAATCAGAGGGCATCTTATTAAAATTTCCATAAGAGTTGTTGTAGGAATTACCATAATTATTAGAGGAATTACTAGGATACGGCCTAGGATTAAAATTTCCTCTATAAGCATTGTTACCAAAATTGTTCCTACCAACAAAATTCACATCCATAGGTTCATTATTATTCTCAATCAAGGTAGACAAAGGCATATCATTGGGATCAGAAGAAACACTCTTATTAGCAAACAATTTCATAAGTTCATCCATCTTTCCACTCAAAACATTAATCTCTTCAATTGCATGCACCTTTTTACTAGTAGATCTTTCAGTGTGCCATTGAGAATAATTAACCATAATATTATCTAGGAGTTTAGTAGCTTATCCTAAGGTGATTTCCATAAAAGTGCCTCCCGCGGCCGAATCCAAAAGATTTCTAGAAGCAAAATTCAATCCGGCATAAATTTTTTGTATAATCATCCATAAATTCAAACCATGTGTAGGGCAATTACATATCATTAATTTCATCCTCTCCCAAGCTTGTGCAACATGTTCATGATCAAGTTGCTTAAAATTCATAATATCGTTTCTAAGAGAGATGATCTTAGTGGGAGGCAAATGCTTAGAGATAAAAGCATCTTTGCACTTATTCCAAGAATCAATACTATTTTTAGGCAAAGACGAAAACCAAGTTTTAGCAATATCTCTAAGCGAAAACGGAAATAGCTTCAGTTTAACAATATCATTGTCCACATCTTTCTTCTTTTGCATATCACGCAAATCAACAAAGCTATTTAGATGGGTAGCGGCATCTTCACTAGGAAGGCCGGCGAATTGATCTTTCATGACAAGATTCAGCAAAGCAGCATTAATTTCACAAGATTCAGCATCGGTAAGAGGAGCAATCTGAGTGCTAAGAAAATCATTGTTGTTGGTATTGGCAAAGTCACACAATTTAGTATTATCTTGAGCCATCATGACAAGCAAGCAATCCAACACACAAGCAAACAAGAAGCAAGCGAAAAAGAGGCAAACGGAAAAAGAGGGCGAATAAAACGGCAAGGGTGAAGTGGGGGATAGGAAAACGAGAGGCAAATGGCAAATAATGTAATGCGAGGGATAAGAGTTTGTGATGGGTACTTGGTATGTCTTGACTTGTGCGTAGACTCCCCGGCAACGGCGCCAGAAATCCTTCTTGCTACCTCTTGAGCATGCGTTGGTTTTCCCTTGAAGAGGAAAGGGTGATGCAACAAAGTAGCGTAAGTATTTCCCTTAGTTTTTGAGAACCAAGGTATCAATCCAGTAGGAGGCCACACGCAAGTCCCTTATACCTACACAAACAAATAAGAACCTTGCAACCAACGCGATAAAGGGGTTGTCAATCCCTTCACGGCCACTTGCAAAAGTGAGATCTGATAGAGATGATAAGATAATATTTTTGTTATTTTTATGATAAAGATTGCAAAATAAACGGCGACAGAAATAGCTCGTTGACGGGAGATTAATATGATGGAAAATAGACCATGGGGCCATAGATTTCACTAGTGGCTTCTCTCAAGATAGCATAAGTATTATGGTGGGTGAACAAATTATTGTCGAGCAATTGATAGAAAAGTGCATAATTATGAGAATATCAAGGCATGATCATGTATATAGGCATCATGTCCGCAACAAGTAGACCGACTCCTGCCTGCATCTACTACTATTACTCCACACATCGACCGCTATCCAGCATGCATCTAGAGTATTAAGTTCATAAGAACAGAGTAACGCATTAGGTAAGATGACATGATGTAGAGGGATAAATTAAAGCAATATGATATAAACCCCGTCTTTTTATCCTCGATGGCAACAATACAATACGTGTTGTTTCCCCTACTGTCACTGGGATCGAGCACCGCATGATTGAACCCAAAGCTAAGCACTTCTCCCATTGCAAGAAAGATCAATCTAGTAGGCCAACCAAACTGATAATTCGAAGAGACTTGCAAAGATAACCAATCATACATAAAACAATTCAGAGAAGATTCAAATATTGTTCATAGATAATCTTGGTCATAAACCCACAATTCATCGGATCTCGACAAACACACAACAAAAAGAGTTACATCGAATAGATCTCCAAGAAGATCGAGTAGAACTTTGTATTGAGATCCAAAGATAGAGAAGAAGCCATCTGGCTAATAACTATGGACCCGAAGGTCTGTGGTAAACTACTCACACATCATCGGAGAGGCTATGGTGTTGATGTAGAAGCCCTCCGTGATCGATGCCCCCTCCGGCAGAGCGCCGGAAAAGGCCCGAAGATGGGATCTCACGGGTACAGAAGGTTGCGGCGGTGGAAATAGGGTTTCGTGGTGCTCCTGGATGGTTTCGGGGTACGTAGATATATATAGGAGGAAGAAGTAGATCGGTGGAGGCACGAGGGCCCCACGAGGGTGGGGGCGCGCCCAGGGGGGCAGGCGCGCCTCCCTGCCTCGTGGCCTCCTCGTTGGTTTCTTGACATCCACTCCAAGTCCTCTGGATCACGTTTGTTCCAAAAAATCATGCTCCCGAAGGTTTCATTCCGTTTGGACTCCGTTTGATATTCCTTTTCTGTGAAACACTGAAATAGGCAAAAAAATCAGCAATTTGCATTGGGCCTTGGGTTAGTAGGTTAGTCCCAAAAATAATATAAAAGTGTATAATAAAGCCCATTAAACATCCAAAACATAATATATAATAGCATGGAGCAATCAAAAATTACAGATACGTTGGAGACGTATCAGTGATATAGTATCTCTATTGGCCAGTTTAATAGTAACATCAATATCTTCTGTCTCAGCAGGTGCAATATCATTCATAATTTCTTGATATAAGGTAAAAGGAATTGCACTCACACTAGCACCCACGTCACATAAGCCATGATAACAATGATTTCCAATTTTAACAGAAACAACAGGCATGCCAACAACGGGTCTATGTATATCTTTAATATCGGGTTTAGCAATTCTAGCAGCTTCATCACAGAAATAAATAACATGCCCATCAATATTATCAACCAAGAGATCTTTAACCAAAGCAATACTAGGTTCAACTTCAATTTGTTCCCGGGGTTTAGGTGTTCTAGTATAACTCTTACGAACCATAGTTGAAGCTTTAGCATGATCCTTTATTCTAACAGGAAAAGGTGGTTTCTCAATATAAGCAGTAGGAACAACAGGATCAACATTATAAGTAATAGTTTATTCTTCAACTTTAATAGGTTCTACTACTTTCACTTCAATGGGAGTATGATATTTAAACCACTTCTCCTTAGGGAGATCAACATGAGTAGAAAATGATTCACGGAAAGAGCTACTATCTCAGAGTCAAGACCATATTTAGTGCTAAATTCACGAAAAGCATCGGTATCCATAAAAGATTTAACACAATCAAACTTAAGGTTTATACCTGATTCATTACCTTCATCGAGTTCCCAATCTTCAGAGTTGCGTTTAATTCTTTTCAATAATCCAATTTGAATTCAATATCCTCCTTCATAAAAGAACCAGTACAAGAAGTATCGAGCATGGATTGATCATTACGAAAAAGTCGAGCATAAAAATTCTGAATAATAATTTCTCTTGAGAGATCATGATTGGGGCTTGAATATAACATTAACTTAAGCCTCCCCCAAGCTTGAGCGATACTTTCTCCTTCACGAATGCCAAAAATTATATATATAGTTTCGATCACGATGGACCAGATGGATACGATAAAACTTCTCATGAAATTCCAATTTCAATCGGTTGTAGTTCCAAGATCCAATATCATCACATAGCCTATACCATGTCAATGCCTTTGCCTTCAAAGATAAAGGGAAGACCTTCTTCTTGACTTCATCCTCGGGCAAACCCGCAAGCTTAAATAATCTGCAAACTTCATCCACATAGATTAGATGCATATCAGGATGTAATGTTCCATCTCCTACATAAGAATTAGCTAGCAGTTTCTCTATCATACCCGAAGGAATTTCATAATAAATATTTTTAGTAGGTGCAGTAGGTTGAGGAGAAACTCTTTGCTCTACCGGTCGAGGTGAAGATACCCGGAACAGGCCCCTCAAAGGATTATTTTCCATAATGACAAGTGACAGTAAATTTCAGCACACTATATAAATGTTTCCTTACCAAATTCCACTTACCAAAGGCGCTTCACTCCCCGGCAACAGCGCCAGAAAAGAGTCTTGATGACCCACAAGTATAGGGGTCTATCGTAGTCCTTTCGATAAGTAAGAGTGTCGAACCCAACGAGGAGCAGAAGGAAATGACAAGCGGTTTTCAGCAAGGTATTCTTTGCAAGCACTAAAATTATCGGTAACAGGTAGTTGTGTGATAAGATAATTCGTAATGGGTAACAAGTAACAAATGTAACTAAGGTGCGGCAAGGTGGCCCAATCCTTTTTGTAGAAAAGGACAAGCCTGGACAAACTCTTATATAAAGCAAAGCACTCCCGAGGACACATGGGAATTGTTGTCAAGTTAGTTTTCATCATGCTCATATGATTCGTGTTCGTTACTTTGATAATTTGATATGTGGGTGGACTGGTGCTTGTGCTGCTGATGGTAGCTGGAACTATGTTGGTATTTCCTCGGAGAGGGAGGAATGATGTAGCACAGCGATGGTAGAGTATTACCCTCAGTTATGAAACCAAGGTATCGAACCAGTAGGAGAACCAAGCAACACAACGTAAACAGCCCCTACACACAAATAACAACACCTCGCAACCCGACGTGTTAAAGGGGTTGTCAATCCCTTTCGGGTAACGGCGCTAGAAATTGGCAAGTTGACGGGAGAAAGTTGTAATAGATTGAAGTAATAGATCGCAAATAAAATAAAATGCAGCAAAGTATTTTTGTATTTTTGGTTTAATAGATCTGAATAAAAATGCAAAGGAAAAGTAGATCGCAAGGCAAATATATGAGAAGAAAGACCCGGGGGCCGCAGGTTTCACTAGTGGCTTCTATCGAGAAAAATAGCAAACGGTGGGTAAACAAATTACTATTGGGAAATTGATAGAACTTCAAATAATCATGACGATATCCAGGAAATGATCATTACATAGGCATCACGTCCAAGATTAGTAGACCGACTCCTGCCTACATCTACAACTATTACTCCACACATCGACCGCTATCCAGCATGCATCTAGTGTATTAAGTTCATGGAAAAACGGATTAATGCAATAAGAACGATGACATGATGTAGACAAGATCCGTTTATCTATATGGTGGTAGATATATATCTCGTCTTTTTATCCTTAGTAGCAACGATACATATGTGTTGTTCCCCTTCTGTCACTGGGATCGAGCACCATAAGATCGAACCCACTACCGGGCACCTCTTCCCATTGCAAGATAAATAGATCAAGTTGGCCAACCAAAACCCAAATATCAGAGAAGAAATACGAGGCTATAAGAGATCATGCATATATGAGATCAAAGAAACTCAAATAACTTTCATGGATATAAAAAGATATGACTGATCATAAACTCAAAGTTCATAAGATCCCAACAAACACACCGCAAAAGAGTTACATCATATGGATCTCCAAGAGACCATTGTATTGAGAATTCAGCGAGAGAGAAAGAGAGAGAGAGAGAGAGAGAGAGAGAGAGAGAGAGAGAGAGAGAGAGAAAGCCATCTAGCTACTAACTACGGACCTGAAGGTCTACAAAGAACTACTCACGCATCATCGGAGAGGCACCAATGGAAGTGGTGAACCCCTCCGTGATGGTGTCTAGATTGGATCTGGTGGTTCTGGACTCTGCGGCGGCTGGATGAATATTTTGACGCCCCCTCTAGGATTACTGGAATATTTGGGTATTTATAGAGCAAAGAGGCAGTCCGGGGGGCACCCAAGGAGGGCACAACCCACTAGGGCGCGCCTGGGCCTCTTGGCGCGCCCTGGTGGGTTGTGCCCCCCTCGGGGCACCCCCCAGGTGCAACCAGGGCCCATTGCCTTCCTTCTGGCCCATAAAAAATCATCGTGGAGTTTCATGGCATTTGGACTTCGTTTGATATTGATTTCCTGTGATGTAAAAAACATGGGAAAACAGCAACTGGCACTTGGCACTATGTCAATAGATTAGTACCAAAAAATGATATAAAATGACTATAAAATGATTATAAAACATCCAAGATTGATAATAAAACAGCATGGAACAATCAAAAATTATAGATATGTTGGAGGCGTATCAGCCGCCCTTCCTTGGACAAGCCTCCCACTTATGATTAACCCCTCTCACAAGCATCCACAACTACGAAACAAAAATTAAGATAAGTCTAACCATAGCATGAAACATATGGATCCAAAGCAGCCCCTTACGAAGCAACATTTAAACTAGGGTTTAAGCTTTTGTCACTCTAGCAACCCATCATCTACTTATTACTTCCCAGTGGCTTCCCTAGGCCCAAATCATGGTGAAGTGTCATGTAGCCGACGTTCACATAACACCACTAGAGGAGAGACAACATACATCTCATCAAAATATCAAACGAATACCAAATTCACATGATTACTTATAACAAGACTTCTCCCATGTCCTTAGGAACAAACATAACTACTCACAAAGCATGTCCATATTCATAATCAGAGGAGTATTAAATAGCATTAAGGATCTGAACATATGACCTTCCACCAAATAAACCAACTAGCATCAACTACAAGGAGTAATCAACACTACTAGCAACCCACAGTTACCAATCTGAGGTTTTGAGACAAGAGATGAACTAGGGTTTGAGAGGAGATGATGCTAGTGAAGATGTTGATGGAGATTTATCCCCTCTCAATGAGAGGATCATTGGTGATGATGATGGAGATGATTTCCCCCTCCGGGAGGGAAGTTTCCTTGGCAGAACAGCTCCGCCGAAGCACTAGATTGGTTCTGCCCAAGTTCCGCCTCGAGATGGCGGCGCTTCGTCCCGAAAGCTCCGTCGTGATTTTTTCCAGGTAATAACCCTTCATATAGCAAAAGATGGGCACCGGGGACCTGCCAGGCTGGCGGCAAGGCAGGGGGCATGCCCAGGGGGTAGGGCACGCCCCCCACCTTTGTGGCTTCCTGGTGAGTCCCCTCAGGTGCTTTATTCGCCCAATATTTTTTCATATATTCCAAAATAATTCTCCGTGAAGTTTCAGGACTTTTGGAGTTGTGCAGAATAGGTCTCTCAGATTAGCTCCTTTCCGGTCCAGAATTTCAGCTGCCGGCATTCTCCCTCTTTGTGTAAACCTTGTGAAATAAGAGAGAAAAGGCATAAGTATTGTGCCATAATGTGTAATAACAGCCCATAATGCAATAAATATAAATATAAAAGCATGATGCAAAATGGACGTATCAGGCGCCCACCAGAGCTCCTCGTCGGTGGCACGCTACAGCTTATTGGCCCACCTCCACGCAGCGATGAGGTGCCTAACGCCTTTGACCTTCCTCGTGAAGTACCCGTCTTCGTACACCTCCTCCGCATGATGACGCTCCCGCCCCCAAAGCTCCACCGCCTCCTTTTTCCAGGCGACATCATGGGCTTCAGAGGTCGCCTGGTACCTGGCTTCCTCCTCCGCCATCTCCTTCTTGAACGCCACTTGCCTGGCTTTCTCAGCTGGCGGCGGCTACTTCCATAGACCAAGATTGTACTGGCCCCAAAACCACTCCAAAGTTGGGGGGTCTGGCGCAACTTCGTTCAAAGGCGCGTAGGGGTCCGCCGCGTCGCTGCTCTTCGACTGAGCGTCCTCGGGGGGCGGCGCCTTGTTGTCCGCGCGTGGGCCGATCAGCGGCGCCATGGTAGAGATTTAAGAGAGAGAGAGAGAGAGAGAGAGAGAGCGAGAGAGAGAGAGTGGGAAGAGAGGGGAGTATGTAGATGAAGCGGGACTACGTGAGCAAGGTAGTATTTATTGGCGGCCGGAATCTAGATCGACGGGAACAGTACACACGCTGGTCGCCGGAATTTACAAGTACTGTAGTTTGAATTACACACGATTCTTGCAGCAAAAGCCGTGTGTGAACTTAATAGCTGATGGTTTCCAATACAGAACCATGTTTGGTTAATAACCCGCGCCACTCACCTTCCAAACCTTGAGGCGCGAAATAGGGTGCCAATCGTGTGGGGCCAGGTTGTCTTGCCAAATCTTTACAGTTTCTTTTTTGAACACCAGATATTTACATCGTATGATCATTTTTTTGGAATTTAAATGCCATGGCACTCCATGCATGTGTCCAAGCCGTGACACCAATATGTTTGAAAATTCGTTGCAATTTACAGCACATGGAATTAACTCGCACACAAGTACACAAATATGATTTTCCAAACTGTTGTGATTAGCCGTTGCATGTGGTTGTACTTCAAATTTGGATTATGGTCATTAAATGGCTAGAAAAACACTTAAAATGTCTTTAAAAGGTCAAATGACCCATGAAATTTTCCAAATTTTGACATGACAGTTGTATTAGTGCACGTTAACTGTAGAAATTTTTTGAAGGCCATAAGAGGAAGCTATCGTCGATTTGTCATCAAACATGCATTGTTCCCTCTCGTAACCATGAGCCTTATATTGAGTTGCTCCGGTTTGTGAGGGGTGTGTGTCCAAACTTTCGTCAAACAGGCCATTTTTTACCACATCATCTTGGTGGCATGACATCACGTCAAGCAAGGTTTCATGTCTAATCATTTTTTTAATTTTTGGGAACTTAAATGTCATGGCACTCCATGCATGCGTCCAAGCCGTGACACCAATATGTTTGAAAATTCATTCGAATTTATTGCACATGGAATTAACTCACACACAAGTACGCAAATATGATTTTTTTTCAATCCTTTATGTTAGCCGTTGCATGTCGATGTAGTTCAAATTTGAATTACGGTCATTAAATGACTAGAACATCACTTAAATGTATTAAATGTCAAATGTCCACTGGAATTTTCCAAATTTTCACATGATAGTTTTATTAGCTCATGTGAAATGTAGAAAAAAATTGAAGGCCATAAGAGGAAGCTATCGCCCGTTCGTCATCAAACATGCATTGGTACCTCTCGGAACCACGAGCCTTCTAGTGAGTTGCTCCGGTTTGTGAGGGGTGTGTGTCCAAACTTTCGTCAAACATGCCAAATTTTTTACCACATCATGTTGGTGGCATGCCATTACATCAAGCAAGGTTTCATGTGTTACTGATAATTTTTTATTTTTTTGGAATTTAAATGCCATGGCACTCCATGCGTGTGTCCGGGCCATGACACCAATATGTTTGAATTTTTTTTCCAATTTACTACACATGGAATTAACTCACACACAAGTACACAAATATGACTTTTTAACTGTTATGGTTAGCCGTTGCATGTAGATGCAGTTAAAATTTGAATTATGGTCATTAAATGGCTAGAAAATAACTTAAATGTCTTTAAAAGGTCAAATGACACCTGAAATTTTCACATGGCAGTTGTATTAGTGCATGTTAACTGTACAAAAATTGTGAAGGCCATAAGAGGAAGCTATCACCCGTTAACGGATGGGTCTTGTCCATCACATCATTCTCCTAATGGCGTGATCCCGTTCATCAAATGACAACACATGTCTATGGTTAGGAAACTTAACCATCTTTGATTAACGAGCTACTCTAGTAGAGGCTTACTAGGGACACGGTGTTTTGTCTATGTATCCACACATGTATCAAGTTTCTGGTTAATACAAATCTAGCATGAATAATAAACATTTATCATGATATAAGGAAATATAAAATAACAACTTTGTTATTGCCTCTAAGGCATATTTCCTTCAGTCTCCCACTTGCACTAGAGTCAATAATATAGTTCACATCACCATGTGATTTAACACCAATAGTTCACATCTTTATGTGATTAACACCCATAGTTCACATCGCCATGTGACCAACACCCAAAGGGTTTACTAGAGTCAATAATCTAGTTCACATCGCTATGTGATTAACACCCAAATAGTACTAAGGTGTGATCATGTTTTGCTTGTGGGAGAAGTTTAGTCAAGGGTCTGCCACATTCAGATCTGTATGTATTTTGCAAATTTCTATGTCTACAATGCTCTGCATGGAGCTACTCTAGCTAATTGCTCCCACGTTCAGTACGTATCTAGATTGAGACTTAAATTCATCTAGATCACTGTCAAAGCTTGCATCGACGTAACTCTTTATGACAAACTCTTTATCACCTCCTTAACTGAGAAAGATTTCCTTAGTCCTCTTTAGGTACCTAAGGATAATTTTGACCGCTGTCCGGTGATCTACTCCTAGATCACTGTTGTACCCCCTTGCCAAACTCATGGCAAGGTATGCAATAGGTCTGGTACACAGCATGGCATACTTTATAGAACCTATGGCTGAGGCATAGGAAATGACTTTCATTCTCTCTCTATCTTCTGCCGTGGTCGGGTTTTGAGCCTTACTCAACTTCACACCTCGCAACACAGGCAAGAACCCTTTCTTTGATTGATGCATTTTGAACTTCTTCAAAATCTTGTCAAGGTATGTGCTTTGTGAAAGTCCTATTAAGCGTCTCGATCTATCCCTATAGATCTTTATGTCCAATATATGTATGTAGCTTCACCAAGGTCTTTCATTGTAAAATTCCGATTCAAGTATCCTTTTATGCTATCCAGAAATTATATATCATTTCCAGTCAATAATATGTCATCCACATATAATATTAGAAATGCTACAGAGCTCCCACTCACTTTCTTGTAAATACAGGCTTCTCCAAAAGTCTGTATAAAACCGTATGCTTTGATCACCTCATCAAAGCGTATATTCCAACTCCGAGATGGTTGCACTAGTCCATAAATGGATCGCTGGAGCTTGCACACTTTGTTAGCACCTTTAGGATCGACAAAACCTTCTGGTTGCATCATATACAACTCTTCTTTAAGAAATCTATTAAGGAATGTAGTTTTGACGTCCATTTGCCAGATTTCATGATCATAAAATGCGGCAATTGCCAACATGATTCGGACAAACTTAAGCATCGCTACGGGTAAGAAAGTCTCATCGTAGTCAACTCCTTGAACTTGTCGAAAACCTTTTGCGACAAGTCGAGCTTTATAGACAGTAACATTACCATCAGCGTTAGTCTTCTTCTTGAAGATCCATTTATTCTCTATGGCTCGCCAATCATCGGGCAAGTCAACCAAAGTCCATACTTTGTTCTAATACATGGATCCTATCTCAGATTTCATGGCCTCAAGCCATTTTGCAGAATCTGGGCTCATCATAGCTTCTTCATAGTTCGTAGGTTCGTCATGGTCTAGTAACATGACTTCCAAAACAGGATTACCATACCACTCTGGTGCAGATCGTGCTCTGGTTGACCTACGAGGTTCGGTAGTAGCTCGATCTGAAGTTTCATGATCATTATCATTAGCTTCCTCTCTTGTTGGTGTAGGCATCATGGGAACGGTTTTCTGTGATGAGCTACTTTCCAATTCGAGAGAAGGTACAGTTACCTCATCAATTTCTACTTTCCTCCCACTCACTTCTTTCGAGAGAAACTCCTCTAGAAAGGATCCATTCTTAGGAACAAAAATCTTGCCTTTGGATATGTGATAGAAGGTGTACCCAACAGTTTCTTTTGTGTATCCTATGAAGACACACTTCTTCGATTTGGGTTCGAGCTTATCAGGCTGAAGCTTTTTCACATAAGCATCGCAACCCCAAACTTTAAGAAACGACAGCTTAGGTTTCTTTCCAAACCACAGTTCATATGGTGTCATCTCAACGGATTTAGATGGTGCCCTATTTAACGTGAATGCAGTTGTCTCTAATGCATAACCCCAAAACGATAGTGGTAAATCGGTAAGAGACATCATATATCGCACCATATCTAATAAAGTACGGTTACGATGTTCGGACACACCATTACGTTGTGGTGTTCTAGGTGGCGTGATTTGTGAAACTATTCTACATTGGTTTAAATGAAGGCCAAACTCGTAACTCAAATATTCACCTCTGCGATCA
Organism: Triticum aestivum; assembly: GCF_018294505.1. Taxonomy (NCBI): domain Eukaryota; kingdom Viridiplantae; phylum Streptophyta; class Magnoliopsida; order Poales; family Poaceae; genus Triticum; species Triticum aestivum. The sequence goes on from NC_057811.1 coordinate 253,984,737, forward strand.
GATCATAGAAACTTTAGTTTCTTGTTACGATGATTCTCCACTTCACTCTGAAATTCTTTGAACTTGTCAAATGTTTTAGACTTGTGTTTCATTAAGTAGACATACCTATATCTGCTCAAATCATCTATGAAGGTCAGAAAATAACCATACCCGCCGCGAGCCTCAACACTCATCGGACCGCATACATCGGTATGTATTACTTCCAAAAAATCATTAGCTCACTCCATTGTTCCGAAAAATGGAGTTTTAGTCATCTTTCCCATGAGGCATGGTTCGCAAGTACCAAGTGATTCCAAAAGCCCATCTGCATGGAGTTTCTTCATGCTTTTTACACCAAGGTGACCTAAACGGCAGTGCCACAAATATGTTGCACCATAATTATCATTTGCATCTGTTGGCATCAATATTATGAATATGTTTATCACTACAATCGAGATTCAATAAACCATTTATATTGAGTGTATGACCATAGAAGGTTTTATTCATGTAAACAGAACAACAATAATTCTTTGAATTAAATGAATAACCATATTGCAATAAACATGATCCAATCATATTCATGCTCAACGCAAACATCAAATAACATTTATTTTAGGTTTAACACTAATCCCGAAGGAAAAGGGAGTGTGCGATGGTGATCTTATCAACCTTGGAATCACTTCCAACACACATCGTCACCATGCCCTTAACTTGTATCTATTCATTTTGTAACTCCTGTTTCGAGTTACAAATCTTAGCAACTGAATCGGTATCAAATACCCAGGGGCTACTATGAACACCAGTAAAGTACACATCAATGACACATATATAAAATATAACTTTGTTCACTTTGCCATCCTTCTTATCCGCCAAGTTTTTTGGGGCAGTTCCGCTTCCAGTGAAAATTTCCTTTGCAGTAGAAGCACTCAGTTTCAGGTTTGGGTCTAGCTTTGGGCTTGTTCACTGGAGTGGCAACTTGCTTGCCATTCTTCTTGAAGTTCCCTTGCCCTTTTTCTTGAAACTAGTGGTCTTGTTAACCATCAACACTTGATGCTATTTCTTGATTTCTACCTTCACCGATTTCAGCATCGCGAAGAGCTTGGGAATTGTTTTTCGTTATCCCTTGCTTATTATAGTTCATCACGAAGTTCTAGTAACTTGGTGATAGTGACTAGAGAATTCTGTCAATCACTATCTTATCTGCAAGATTAACTCCCACTTGATTCATGCGATTGTAGTACCCAGACATTCTGAGCACATGCTCACTAGCTGAGCTATTCTCCTCCATCTTGTAGGCAAAGTATTTGTCAGAGGTCTCATACCTCTTAACACAGGAATGAGTCTGAAATATCATTTTCAGCTCTTGGAACATCTCATATGCTCCATGGCGTTTCAAAACATTTTTAAGTCCTGGTTCTAAGCCGTAAAGCATGGTGCACTAAACTATCAAGCAGTCATCATACCGAGCTTGTCAAACATTCATAACTTCTGCATCTGCTCCTGCAATAGGTCTGTCACCTAGCGGTGCATGAAGGACATAATTCTTCTGTGTAGAAATGAGGAAAATCCTCAGATCACGGACCCAGTCTGCATCATTGCTACTATCATCTTTCAACTTAGTTTTCTCTAGGAACGCATTAAAATTCAAGGGAACGGTACCACGGGCCATTGATCTACAACATAGATATGCAAAAACTATCAGGACTAAGTTCATGATAAATTAAGTTCGATTAATCATATTACTTAAGAACTCCCACTTAAATAGACATCCCTCAAGTCATCTAAATGATCACGTGATCCATATCAACTAAACCATGTCCGATCATCACGTGAGATGGAGTAGTTTTCAATGGTGAACATCTCTATCCTGATCATATCTACTATATTATTCATGTTCGACCTTTCGGTCTCCAGTGTTCCGAGGCCATGTCTATACATGCTAGGCTCGTCAAATTTAACACGTGTAGTCCGCATGTGCAATACTTTCTTGCACCCGTTGTGTGTGAACGCAGAGCTTATCACACCCGATCATCATGTGGTGTCTCGGCACGACGAACTGTTGCAATGGTGCATACTCAGGGAGAACACTTATACCCTGAAATTATAGTGAGGGATCATCTTATAATGCTACCACTGTACTAAGCAAAATAAGATGCATAAAAGATAAACATCACATGCAATAAAAAAATCTGACATGATATGGCCATCATCATCTTGTGCCTTTGATCTCCATCTCCAAAGCACCGACATGATCTCCATCGTCACCGGCTTGACACCTTGATTTCCATCGTAGCGTCGTGGTCGTCTCGCCAACTATTGCTTCTACAACTATCGCTAACGCATAGTGATAAAGTAAAGCAATTACATGGCGTTTGCATTTCATACAATAAAACGACAACCATAAGGCTCCTGCCAGTTGCCGATAACTTTTACAAAATATGATCATCTCATACAATAACGTATATCACACCATGTCTTAACCATATCACATCACAACATGCCCTGCAAAAACAAGTTAGACGTCCTCTACTTTGTTATTGCAAGTTTTACGTGGCTGCTACGGGCTTCTAGTAAGAACCGTTCTTACCTACGCATCAAAACCACAATGGTGATTTATCAAGTTTGTTGTTTTAATTCAATTCAACTAAAGTTGGAGAAACAAACACCCGCCAACCTCCTTTATGCAAAACTAGTTGCATGTCTGTCGGTGGAACCGGTCTCATGAAATTAGATGGTGGGTTGCGACAGCGACAGAAGCTTAAAGCCTAGTTTATGCGCCATTTCGTAAGGGACCGATTGGATCCAAAAGTTTAATGATATGGTTAGAATTTATTCTTAATACTTTTCTCGTAGTTGCGGATGCTTGCGGGAGGGTTAATCATAAGTAGGAGGTTTGTTCAAGTAAGAACATCACCTAAGCACCGGTCCACCCACATATCAAATTATCAAAGTAGCGAACACAAATCAAACCAACATGATGAAAGTGACTAGATGAAATTCCCGTATACCCTCAAGAACACTTTGCTTACCATAAGAGAACGTTTTGGCCTGTCCTTTGCCTCAAAAGGATTAGGCTACCTTGCTGCACTTTTGTTACTACTATCGTTACTTGCTCGTTACAAATTATCTTGTTATCAAACTACTCCGCTACATACAATTTCAGCACTTGCAAACATTACCTTACTGAAAACTACTTGTCATTTCCTTCTTCTCCTCGTTGGGTTCGACGATCTTTCTTATCGAAAATAGCTAAAATTGATCCTCTATACTCGTGGGTCATCACTGTATCAACCCTTCCTCTTTGGGGAAATACCGACGTAGCTTCAAGCCGCATCTTGTCATTACAGTACAACCGACAAAGATCTTCATAGAATATGTAGGAACCAATATGAGCATCTAGGTTCCGATGTTGGTTATTGACCGGAGAGGTGTCTCGGCCATGTCTACATAGTTCTCGAACCCGTAGGGTCCGCACGCTTAACGTTCGATGACGATTTTGTATTATATGAGTTATGTGATTTGGTGACCGAATGTTCTTCGGAGTCCCGGATGAGATTGCAGACATGATGAGGAGTCTAGAAATGGTCGAGAGGTAAAGATTCATATATAGGATGATGATATTCTGACACCGGAAGTGTTCTGGGGGTACCGGGTACATATCCGGTCACCGGAAGGGGTTCCGGGCATCCCCCCGGCAACTACATGGGCCTAATGGGCCAAGAAGGGGACAGACCAGCCCCTAGGGGGCTGGTGCACCCCATTTAGGCCGAAATAAGGGGGAAGGAAAGAGGGGAAGAGAGAAAGGAAGGGGAGCAATTCGGCCTCCCCCTTCCTTCTCTCCTTCCTCCCCCCCTCCGGATGAATATGGAAGGGGGCCGAATTGGGCGGCGCCCAAGTAGGATTCCTCCTACTTGGGGTGCCCCCTTGGCTGCCTCCCCTCCCCTCCAGCCTATATATATGAGGGGCGGGCACCGCTAGAAGACATCAATAGTTGTTAGCCGTGTGCGGCGCCCCCCTCCACAGTTTACGCCTCCGGTCATATTCACGTAGTGCTTAGGCGAAGCCCTGCGCGGATCACTTCACCATCACCGTCACCACGCTGTCATGCTGACGGAACTCTCCCTCGACACTTTGCTGGATCAAGAGTTCGAGGGACGTCATAGAGTTGAACGTGTGTAGAACTCGGAGGTGCCGTACGTTTGGTGCTTGATCGGTCGGAACAAGAAGAAGTTCGACTACATCAACCGCATTGTCAAACGCTTCCGCTTTCGGTCTATGAGGGTACGTGGACACACTCTCCCCCTCTCGTTGTTATGCATCTCCTAGATAGATCTTTCGTGAGCGTAGGAAAATTTTGAAATTGCATGCTACGTTTCCCAACAGTGCTACCAGAGTCAGGTCTATGCGTAGATGATATGCACGAGTAGAACACAAAGATTTGTGGGCGGTGATCGTCATACTGCTTACCACCAATGTCTTATTTTGATTCGGCGGTATTGTTGGATGAAGCGGCCCGGACCAACCTTACATGACCACGTGCTACTCGACAATGCATTCCCTTAGGCCCAAATATGGTGAAGTGTCATGTAGTCGACATTCACATGACACCACTAAGGGAATACAACATACATACTATCAAAATATCGAACACATATCTAGTTCACGTGATTAGTTGCAACATGATTTCTCCCGGGACCTCAAGAAAAAAAGTAACTACTCACAAATGATAAAAATGTTCATGATCAGAGGAGTATTAAATAACATAATGGGTCTGAACATATAATTTTACACCAAATAAACCATATAGTAATCAACTACAAGATGTAATCAACACTACTAGTCACCCACAAGCACCAATATATAGTTCCGATAACAAGATTGAACACAAGAGATGAACTAGGGTTTGAGAGGAGATGTTGTTGTTGAAGATGTTGATGGAGATTTCCCTCCCCAAGATGGGAGAGTTGTTGGTGATGATGATGACGATGGTTTCCCCCTCCGGGAGGGAAGTTCCCCCGGTGGAATCGCTCTGCCGGAGGGCAAAAGTGCTCCTGCCCAAGTTTTGCCTCGAGACGGCGCCGTTCCGTCCCGAAAGTCCCCTCCTTATTTTTTATAGGTCAAAATCACTTATATACCAGAAGATGGGCACCGGAGGTGGGCGAGGAGGCCACAACCCACCAGGGCGCGCCTAGGTGGGTTGTGCCCACCTGGTGGCCCCCTCTGGTGTTTATTGGCTCCACTATTTCTTAAATATTCCGTAAAAAATCTTCGTGAAGTTTTAGCTCATTTGGAGTTGTGAAGAATAGGTGGCCTCACGTAGCTTTTCCAGCTCCAGATTTCCAGCTACCAGAATTCTCCCTCTTGGTGTGTTCCTTGCAAATTACGAGAGAAAAGGCATTAGAATTACTCCAAAAAGCATTATTATGGATAAAAACATTATAAATAACAGTAAGAAAACATGATGCAAAATGGACGTATCAACTCCTCCAAGCATAGACCTCGCTTGTCCTCAAGCGAAAAGGGAAATCGAAAAACATGTCCACATGCTTTGAGAGAGAGGTGTCGAGCAAAATGGACATAGAAGCATCATGTTGATTATTATAACAGCAACAAAATTAAACATAGGACTTTTATCATAGAACTTTTATCATATTCTTCTCATGAATAAGTAATAGTTCATCAGACAATCGAAGTATAAAGCAAAAACTCTATTAGAAACCAACAAACTATGTTCTCAGTCAACTTTGCAACTACAATTCATCATTTTTTCAGGAAGGGTCACGTGTCGGAGCCTTTAGGCAAGTCCACGTACTCAACCATCATATAGTATTCTATGATTACTAACACTCACCTCGTACCCATGGGAAAAACATTTTAACTGGACACATAGAAAGATAGGGGCTTATAGTTTCGCCTCCCAAGATACTCACGTCAAGGGTGATGTCAACAATAATAACTCATGCCATCTATATTCAACTGGACACATGTGCCTAGATCTTTCCTCACCACATGATGCTTGCCAAAGGAGAAAATAAAAAGGAATAGAAGGAAAACTTTGACTCTTTGCATAAAAGTAAGTGCATAGAAGTAAAGGATAGGCCCTTCGCAGAGGGAAGCAAAGGTTGCCATGCGCTTATTTGTTTGTATGCTCAATCTATTAGTGCAAGAGAACGTCACGTTGTATTGCCCCTTAAGATGACAACCTTTATTATGCAGTCTGTCGCTTTTATTCTTTGTCATCCAAGTTCGTACAACGCTCAATTTTCTCTTACACTAAATGATCTCACACTTTTAGAAGCAATTTTTATTGCCTTTTTGCACCGATGACAACTTACTTGAGGGATCTTGCTCAGTCCCTAGGTAGGTATGGTGGACACTTGAAAATAAGATTTGGGTTTAAGGGTTTTTGGATGCACAAATAGTATCTCTACTTGGAGGGAATTTTTTGCTAGAAAAGATAGGGGGCAAGCATCACATGTTAAAGGATCTATGACAATATGATTTCTATGTGAAAATAAAAAAACATAAATCATTAGGTTGTCTTCCTTGTCCAACGTCAACAATTTTGGCATATAATATTTTGGTGAGGGCTCACAAGCACAAAAGATTTCTAGGATAGTATATCTATATGTGAATCTTCTCTTACCTTATTAGTTCTTTCATGAGTTGCATCATTGACTAATGCTATGTTTGTCAATCCCTAATAAAATTTTCTACTTATACTTTTCCTTATGTGGTGCTATCACCTACCATAGGATTAGTATCTAATCTTATTGATTTATTTCCTTTCTTCTTTTTATTTCCTTTCTCTTTTTTCTTTCTTATTTCTTTTCTTTATTTGCAACATGAAAGTAAAGAAAGCATAAACTCAAACTAACTTTATTATATAACTTGCACACGGTTACAATGATAGATCACTAAGCAAACTCTCAAACAAGAAAGGATCGAACTGAACTTTATTTCATCTAAAAGTGAATGATTGAACTAAGATAAGTAAAAGCAAAAAGATAGTGGGATGATACGATACCGGGGAACCTCCCCCAAGCTTGGCGGAAGCCAAGGGGAGTGCCCATACCCGATACTCAACTCTCCTTTGGCGGTGAAGAAGATGATGGTGATGAAGCGATCCTATCCTTAAGGATCAAGCAGTTCTCCAACCGACGGAGGATGCTCCGGAGATGGATGACATGCTCTTTATGCAAAATATTTTCGCGAGTAAGATACTTATTCTGTATGCGAACTATTTCAATGACATGAAAAACCTCAATCTTAGCAGGAGTAAGATGAGGAAGGTAGGGTTTAAGGATATCCTCTTCCTCCTCCTCGGCCAGCAGCTCTCGTGCTGCCACCAGGGGTGGATCTAAGGTAGCTTTCTTGCCCTTGTCTCCCTTGATGGCGTCCGTGGGCTCCTCCTGTTTCGTCTCGATCTTCATCAGCCAAGCATCTTCTTCCATGTTGTTGGAGGAGCAAGAAGACATGATGCCTGGCTTGATAAATCTGACCGGAAACAGCAAGAAAAGAGGACAGAGGATTTCTCCGTGATACGGTGGTTAACAGGTTCGGGAAGTATATATAGATTTTTTATCTTGGAGGACAAGCACACGAAGAAAAATGGAGTACGAAAGGTGTCCCAGGTGGGCTCAACCCACCTGGGCGCGCCAGGCTTACCTGGCAGGCCCTGGTGTCTTGTGCCCACCAGGGGACGCTTCCTGGAAGTTTCTTTATTTCCAAAATTCTCAAATATTCCAAAACTGATAAAAAATATTTTTGTAGAATTTTCGGAGTCTGTTTACTTACCATATCACGTACCTCTTTATTTTCACGACTCTGGAGTGTTCTAGAAGGACTCTTTTATGTGTTCTTCTGGTGTCAAAGTTTGGATAATATTACTTTCAACATTAATAGGCGTACCTGAGATATAATGCTTTATTCGTTGCCCATTGACAACCTTCGAGTTAGTACCTTCAGAGTTATTTATTTTGATGGCTCCAGACCGATAAACCTCCTCGAAGATGTATGGGCCTTCCCATTTTGAGAGGAGCTTTCCTGCAAAAAATCTAAAATGAGAGTTGTACAAAAGAACATATTCTCCAACTTTAAACTCATGCTTTTGAATTCTTTTGTCATGCCATATTTTAACTTTTTCCTTGAATAACTTTGCATTTTCATAAGCTTGGGTTCTCCATTCATCTAAGGAACTTATATCAAATAACCTCTTTTCACCAGCAAGTTTGAAATCATAGTTGAGTTCTTTAGCTGCCCAATATTCTTTATGTTCTAACTCAAGAGGCAAATGACAAGCTTTTCCATAAACCATTTTATAAGGAGACATGCCCATAGGATTTTTATATGATGTTCTATAAGCCCAAAGTGCATCATCTAATTTCTTAGACCCCTGGACCTATTAACAGTCTTTTCCAAAATTAATTTTATTTCTCTATTGCTAAATTCAACTTGACCACTAGACTGAGCATGATAGGGTGATGCAATTCTGTGATTAACATCATACTTAGCAAGCATCTTACTGAAAGCACCATGAATAAAGTGTGAACCACCACCAGACATTAAATATCTAGGGACTCCAAACCTTGGGAAAATAACTTCCTTAAGCATTTTAATAGAGGTGTTGTGATCAGCACTACTAGTTGGAATGGCTTCTACCCATTTAGTAACATAATCAACAGCAACCAAAATATGTGTCTACCCATTAAAGGAAGGAAAAGGTCCCATGTAATCAAATCCCCAAACATCAAATGGTTCAATAGCAAGTGAATAATTCATAGGCATTTCTTGACGCTTATTGATATTACCTATCCTTTGACATTCATCACAAGAAGAGACAAACTTACGAGCATCCTTGAAGAGAGTAGGCCAATAAAATCCAGATTGCAATACCTTGTGAGCAGTTCTATCTCCAGCACGGTGCCCTCCATAAGCCTCAGAGTGACATTTCCGTAGGATTTGTCCCTGTTCATGCACAGGTACACAACGTCTAGTAATACCATCTACTCCTTCTTTATAAAGATGTAGGTCACCCCAAAAGTAATGTCTTAAATCATAGAAGAATTTTTTTCTTTGGCTGGTATGTAAAGCTAGGTGGTAAATATTTAGCAAGAATGTAATTAGCATAGTCAGCTTACCAAGGAGTACTATTAGCAACATTTATTGCAGCTAACTGCTCATCAGGAAAACTATCATCGATAGGTAGTGGGTCATCAAGCACATTTTCAGGCCTAGACAAGTTATCAGCCACTGGGTTCTCGGCTCCTTTTCTATCAATGATATGTACAAATTCTTGTAACAAGAGAACCCAACGAATAAGTCTAGGTTTAGCATCTTTCTTTTCCATAAGATATTTAATAGCAGCATGGTCTGTGTGAACAGTTACTTTGGAATCAAAATATAAGATCTAAATTTATCACAAGAAAACACCACTGCTAAGAATTCTTTTTCAGTAGTAGCATAATTTCTTTGAGCACTGTCTAGAGTTTTACTAGAATAATGAATAACATTCAATTTCTTATCAACTCTTTGTCCTAGAACAGCACCAACAGCATAATCACTAGCATCACACATAATTTCAAAAGGCAAGTTCCAATCAGGTGGTTGAACAATAGGTGCAGATATTAAGGCTTTCTTGAGTGTTTCAAAGGCTTCAAGACAATCATCATAAAAAACAAAAGGAATATCCTTTTGCAAAAGATTAGTAAGAGGCCTAGAAATTTTAGAAAAGTCTTTGATAATTCTCCTATACAAACCAACATGACCTAGGAAACTACGAATACCTTTGATGTCCATAGGACATGGCATTTTCTCAATTGCATCAACCTTAGCTTGGTCCACTTCAATACCTCTGTCAGAAATTTTATGACCCAAGACAATGCCTTCATTAACCGTAAAGTGGCACTTCACCTAATTCAAGACAAGATTTGTTTGTTCACATCTCTGCAAAACTCGCTCAAGATTGCTTAAACAATAATCAAAAGACTTCCCATAAAAAGAAAAGTCATCCATGAAAACCTCAACAATCTTTTCACAAAAGTCGGAGAATATAGCAGTCATACATCTTTGAAAGGTAGCAGGTGCATTACATAAACCAAAAGGCATACGTCTATAAGCATAAGTTCCAAAGGGACAAGTAAAAGTAGTCTTTTCTTGATCAAGTTGAGAAACAGGTATTTGTGAAAAGCCAGTGTATCCATCTTGGAAGCAAAAGTGTGTGTTTCAAGCATTTGATCAATAAAAGGCAAAGGGTAATGATCTTTTCTAGTTGCTTTGTTTAATTTTTTGTAATCAATTACCATTCTATAGCCTGTAACAACTCTTTGTGGAATAAGTTCATTCTTATCATTAGGAACAACAGTTATACCTCCTTTCTTAGGGACACAGTGAAGGACTTACCCATCTACTATCAACTATAGGATAGATTATACCTGCTTCCAGAAGTTTTAAGATTTCCGTTCATACCACTTCTTTCATTTTTGGATTCAACCGACATTGCTGATCAACAACGGTTTTAGCATCAGGTTCCATACTAATTTTGTGCTGACATAGAGTGGGACTAATGCCCTTTAAATCATCAAGAGTATATCCAATAGCAGCCCGGTGCTTCCTTAGAACTTTAAATAATCTTTCTTCTTCATGTTTTGAAAGGTTAGCACTAATAATAACAAGATATATTTTCTTTTCATCAAGATAAGCATATTTCAAAGTGTCTGGCAACTGTTTTAATTCAAACACGGATCACCTTTAGGTGGAGGAGGACCTCCTAGAGTTTCAATAGGCAAATTGTGTTTAAGTAGAGGATGTTGTTCAAAGAAAACCTTATCTATTTCATTTCTTTCATGCATGTGTAAATCATTTTCATGGTCTAGCAAATATTGTTCTAAAGGATCAGTAGGTGGAACAGCAATAGAAGCAAGACCAATTAATTCATCCTTACTAGGAAATTCTTTTTCATGATGATTTCTACTAAACTTGGAAAAATTAAACTCATGAGACTCATCACCAAAGCTAACACCAACAGTTTGTTTCTTACAATCTATCTTAGCATTAACTGTATTCAAGAAAGGTCTACCAAAGATAATGGGACAAAAGTCATCTTGTGGGGAACCAAGAACAAGAAAATCAGTAGGGTATTTAATTTTCCCACACAAGACTTCAACATCTCTGACAATCCCAAATGGTGATATGGTGTCTCTATTAGCAAGTTTAATAGTAACATCTATTTCTTCTATCTCAACAGGTGCTATGTCTTTCATGATTTCTTCATATAAAGTGTAAGGAATAGCACTCACACTAGCACCCATGTCACATAAACCATCATAACAGTGATCTCCTATTTTAACTAAAATAACAGGCATGCCAACAATAGGTGTATGTTTATCTCTTTTATCAGGTTTAGCAATTCTAGCAGCTTGCTCACAGAAGTAAATAACATGCCCATCCATATATTCTTCCAAGGGATCTTTAACCATAGCAATAATAGCTTCAACCTTAATTTGTTCATCAGGTTTAGGTGCTCTAATATAGCTTTTGTTAACCACAGTTGAAACTTTAACATGTTCCTTTATCCTAACAAGGAAAGGTGGTTTCTCAATATAAGCAGAAGGAACTGGATCAACATTATAAAGTAGAGTTTCTTCTTTAACTAGTACTGGTTCTTTAATTTCTTCTTTAATAGGTGGGTGATATTTAAACCACTTCTCCTTAGGGAGTTCAACATGAGTCGCAAATGATTCACAAAAGGAGGCTACTATCTCAGAGTCAAGTCCATATTTAGTGCTAAACTTTTGAAAAGCATCGGTATCCGTAAAAGATTTAACACAATCATACTTAAGTTTAATACCTGACTCTTTACCTTCGTCGAGTTCCCAATCTTCAGAGTTGCGTTTAATTCTTTCCAAAAGATGCCACCGGAATTCAAGAGTCTTCTTCATAAATGAACCAGCACAAGAAGTATCAAGCATGGTTTGATCATTACGCGAAAGTCGAGCATAAAAATTCTGGATAATAATTTCTCTTGAGAGCTCATGGTTGGGGCATGAATATAACATTGACTTAAGCCTCTCCCAAGCTAGAGCGATACTTTCTCCTTCACGAGGCAAAAAATTATATATATAATTCCGATCACGATGAACTAGATGCATAGGATAAATTTTTTGGAGGAACTCCAATTTCAAACGATTCCAATTCCATGATCCAATATCATCGCATAGCCTATACCATGCCAATGCTTTTCCCTTCAAAGATAAAGGCAAAACCTTTGTCATCACTTCATCCCTGGGTAAACCTGCAAGCTTAAACAGTCCACAAATTTGTTCCACATATATCAAGTGCATATCAGGATGTTCAGTTCCATCTCCTGCATAAGGATTAGCTAGCAGTTGTTCTATCATAGCCAAAGGAATTTCATATTCAATATTTTCAGTAGGTGCAGTAGGTTGAGGGGTAGCTAATTGTGGTTCCGGATGAGGTGAAGATAACCTGAACAAACCCCTCAAAGGATTGTTTTCCATAGTAACAAGTGACAATAAATTTCAGCACACTATATAAATGTTTCCTTACCAAATTCCACTTACCAAAGGCGCTTCACTCCCCGGCAACGGCGCCAGAAAATACCCTAGATGGCCCACAATTATAGGGGATCAATTGTAGCTCTTTTTGATAAGTAAGAGGGTCGAACCCAACGAGGAGTAGAAGGAAATGACAAGTAGTTTTCAGTAAGGTAATGTCTGCAAGTGCTGAAATTGTAAGTAGCGGAGTAGTTTGATAGCAAGATAATTTGTAACGAGCAAGTGTTGGCATCTTTTTTCTTTGGGAGGAGAGTGATGGATGCCTGGGTTAGCCTCCAAACATAAAGGCCATTGCTATGAAAGAGCTGCAAGTAGTAGTAACAAAAGTGCAGAAAGGTATCCCAATCCTTTTGAGGCAAAGGATAGGCCAGAACAGTCTCTTATGATAAGCAAAGCGTTCTTGAGGGTACACGGGAATTTCATCTAGTCACTTTCATCATGTTGGTTTGATTTGTGTTCGCTACTTTGATAATTTGATATGTGGGTGGACCGGTGCTTAGGTGATGTTCTTACTTGAACAAACCACCTACTTATGATTAACCCTCCCGCAAGCATCCGCAACTATGAGAAAAATATTAAGAATAAATTCTAACCATAGCATTAAACTTTTGGATCCAATCGGTCCCTTACGAAATTGCGCATAAACTGGGGTTTAAGATTCTGTCACTCTCGCAACCCACCATCTAATTTCTACTCCACAATGCATTCCCTTAGGCCCAAATATGGTGAAGTGTCATGTAGTCGGCGTTCACATGACACCACTAAGGGAATAACAACATACATACTATCAAAATATCGAACACATATCTAGTTCACGTGATTACTTGCAACATGATTTCTCCCGGGACCTCAAGAACAAAAGTAACTACTCACAAATGATAAAAATGTTCATGATCAGAGGAGTATTAAATAGCATAATGGGTTTGAACATATAATTTTACACCAAATAAACCATATAGTAATCAACTACAAGATGTAATCAACACTACTAGTCACCCACAAGCACCAATATATAGTTCCAATAACAAGATTGAACACAAGAGATGAACTAGGGTTTGAGAGGAGATGGTGTTGTTGAAGATGTTGATGGAGATTTCCCTCCCCAAGATGGGAGAGTTGTTGGTGATGATGATGACGATGATTTCCCCCTCCGGGAGGGAAGTTCCCCCGGCGGAATCGCTTCGCCGGAGGGCAAAAGTGCTCCTGCCCAAGTTTCGCCTCGAGACGGCGCCGTTCCGTCCTGAAAGTCCCCTCCTTATTTTTTATAGGTCAAAATCACTTATATACCAGAAGATGGGCACCGGAGGTGGGCCAAGGAGGCCACAACCCACCAGGGCGCGCCTGGGGGGCCTGGCGCGCCGAGGTGGGTTGTGCCCACCTGGTGGCCCCCTCTGGTGTTTATTGGCTCCACTATTTCTTAAATATTCCGTAAAAAATCTTCGTGAAGTTTTAGCTCATTTGGAGTTGTGAAGAATAGGTGGCCTCACGTAGATTTTCCAGGTCCAGATTTCCAGCTGCCAGAATTCTCCCTCTTGGTGTGTTCCTTGCAAATCATGAGAGAAAAGGCATTGGAATTACTCTGAAAAGCATTATTATGGATAAAAACATTATAAATAAGAGTAAGAAAACATGATGCAAAATGGACGTATCATGCAACACAGCGACGGTAGGTATTTCCCTTAGTGATGAAACCAAGGTTATCGAACCAGTAGGAGAACCAAGCAACACAACATAAACAACACCTGCACACAAATAACAAATACTCGCAACCCGACCTGTAAAAGGGGTTGTCAATCCCTTTCAGGTACGGCGCCCAAGATAGGCAAACGGATGTGAATAAATTGTTGTAGATTGATAGATCGAACGCCAAATAAAATAAATAAAAATAAATTCCAGCAAGGTATTTTTGTATTTTTGGTTTAGTAGATCTGAAAAATCAAAGCAAAGGAAAATAGAACGCAAAGGCAAATAATATGAGAAAGAGACCCGAGGGCCTTAGGTTTCACTAGTGGCTTCTCTCGAGAAAAATAGCAAAGGGTGGGTAAACAAATTACTGTTGGGCAATTGATAGAACTTCAAATAATCATGACGATATCCAGGCAATGATCATTATATAGGTATCATGTCCAAGATAAGTAGACCGACTCCTGCGTGCATCTACTACTATTACTCCACACATCGACCGCTATCCAGCATGCATCTAGTGTATTAAGTTCATGGGAAAAAGGAGTAATGCAATAAGAACGATGACATGATGTCGACAAGATCTATTTATGTAGAAATATACCCCATCGTTTTATCCTTAGTAGCAATGATACATACATGTCGGTTCCCCTTCTATCACTGGGATCAAGCACCGTAAGATCGAACCCACTACAAAGCACCTCTTCCCATTGCAAGATAAATAGATCAAGTTGGCCAAACAAAACCCAAATATCGGAGGAGAAATATGAGGCTATAAGCAATCATGCATATAAGGGATCAAAGAAACTCAAATAACTTTCATGGCTATAAAAAGATAGATCTGATCATCAACTCAAAGTTCATTCGATCCCAACAAACACACTGCAAAAAGAGTTACATCATATGGATCTCCAAGAGACCATTGTATTGAGAATCAAACGAGAGAGAGGAAGCCATCTAGCTACTATCTACGGACACGAAGGTCTACAAAGAACTACTCACGCATCATCGGAGAGGCACCAATGGAAGTGGTGAACCCCTCCGTGATGGTGTCTAGATTGGATCTGGTGGTTCCGGACTCTGCAGCGACTGGAATTGATTTTCGTCGACTCCCCTAAGGTTTCTAGAATATTGGGGTATTTATAGAGCAAAGAGGCGGTTCAGGGGGCACCCGAGGTGGGCACAACCCACCTGGGCGCGCCTGGGCCCCCAGGAGCGCTCTGCTGGGTTGTGCTCCCCTCGGAGCACCCCCTAGGTGCTTCTTCGGCCCACTGGATGTCTTCTGGTCCAAAAAAGATCTCCAAAAAGTTTCACTGCGTTTGGACTCCGTTTGGTATTGATTTCCTGCGATGTAAAAAACATGCAGAAAACAGCAACTGGCACTTGGCACTGTGTCAATAGGTTAGTACCAAAAAATGATATAAAATGACTAAAATGATTATAAAACATCCAAGATTGATAATATAACAGCATGGAACAATCAAAAATTATAAATACGTTGGAGACGTATCAGCATCCCCAAGCTTAATTCCTGCTCGTCCTCGAGTAGGTAAATGATAAAAATAAATTTCTTGATGTGGAATGCTGCCTAACATGTCATATCATATTCTTTTATTTATAGCATGGACATTTGGACTTTTATATTCTTCAAAGCAATAGTCTGGTTTTGACATGATAACTTAAATACTCAAGCATATCAACGCTAAAATAAGCTATCCCTAGCCCATCATGCTCAATCATTGATCCATTCATGAAACACACTCACATATTAACTACACCCAATGCTCAAGTACGATCATAGTGCCTCCTAGTTGGTGCTTTTATAAGAGAAGATGGAGACTCAAATTCAAAAATAAAATTTGCATAAAGTAAAAGAAAGGCCCTTCACGGAGGGATCTAGGGATTTGTAGAGGTGCCAGAGCTCAAAGCGAAAAACTTAGAGGTAAAAACATTTTGGGTGGTGTGCCTTTCCCACCAACGAAAATGACTTAGTTTTCCCAACACTTTCCATGCTAGATATATCATAGGCGGTTCGCAAACAGAAATTAAAGTTTATTCCTTTTTCCACCAAACTTTCACTTTCCATGGCTAACAGTATCCACGGGTGCCTTCCATACCAACACTTTCCAATGAATTTATTATTTGACAACATAAAGTAAATTCATTTTTCATTTCGGGACTGGGCATCCCTAATACCTTTGCCTTACTCTTGTGCAATGACAAGTGAATAAACACTCATCGTGAGAATAACACATCTAGCATGGAAAATATTAGCCACCCCTCACCGCCTCACGAGCGGTACGAGCACACAAAAGAGAAATTTCTTTTGAATATTAGAGATGGCACATACAAATTTGCTTAGAACGGCAAAAGACACTACAAAAAAAGACACATCCGTGACATTTTGGGCCGAACGAATATTAGAGATGGCGCGGTGGAGGCTGGATGAACAGGAGCCCGTGGATGAACAGTCGCAGGTGGAGGCTGGAGGAGGTCGACGGTGGATGAACAGTGGCCCATGGAGGCTGGAGGAGGTCGACGGTGGAGATGAACAGTGTCCCGTGGAGTCCCGTTTTGCGGTACGCCACATCCCTCTCGATGAACAGGACCCCCGTTTCGACCGTAGCGCTCCAACACAAGTCTGTTTCCTCCGTTTTGCGGTACGCCACACCCCTCCCGATCAACAGGACCCCGTTTCCACCGTAGGAGGTCCATTTCCTCCGTTTTGCGGTACGCCAGACCCTTCCCGATGAACAGGATCATGTTTCCACCGTGGCCGGTCGAACACAAGGCCGTTTCCTCCCTTCTATGGTACGCCAGGCCTCGTTTCCATCGGCTGTTCCTTCCAAGCCGGTTGGCTCCCGATGAACAGCACGCATTCCGTTGCCTTCCGATGAACACGACACGTTTCGTTGCCTCCCCAGGAACACGACGACGATGCAGTTTCTCCGTTCCGACCCAGCCACAACCATGTACACGAGCTCTGGCCGTACTTATGCACGAGTAGGCGTTCGAGACACCACCTGTATGTACGTATGTGGTCGTATTTACTTTCTTGCACCCTGGCCGCTGTACGTACGTGTACATGCTACGTGCGTGCCTCTACTACCACACGTGCGTGCCTCTACTACAACACGTGCCCTTCCTTACACGGCCACGGTTCATCGTTGTAGCCTACAGACAGACCGATCGACCAGTATGTAAGTACACATTCGCGACCAGAATGACAACGCTACGTACGCTTCGACTGGGTGGGTCCCGACTGTCAGGCACTTCCTTGCGTGCGAAGATGTAGCTGGTGGGTCCTAGCAGTCAGGGGGCGAATCATTTTTTTGCCCGTAATATGGACGCACTTCCTTGCGTGCGAAGATGTAGCTGCTGGGTCCCAGCAGTTAGGGGGGAAACATTTTTCTCGCGAAATATGGTGGCCCGTCCTGTGGGTCCCTGCTGTCAGGTGGAGGAATCATTATTTTGCGCGTAATAAGGAGGCATTTCCTTGCTGCGGCCATGGACCCAGCTGTCAGCCTCTCCATCTACAGTACTCTTCTGATGGAAGTCGTTTGTTGACCACATTGACCACGCCGCACCGAGAGCACCAGGGCAGTGGATGACGGCGAGGCCTAGGAAGGGGACGACACGGAGCCGGGGAAGACGCGGCAGTGGATGCCCACGCGGAGGGGAGTACGTGGGTTGACTGCTTCGGCTGCGGTGTGAGGCTGCCGCCACCGGAGAATAACAGGAGGTGTGGGTGAGTATAGAGGGATGGCATGGTCAACGGTGGCAGCACAGCCGGACACGAGAGGCGGGAGCAGGCGGCACAGCCGACGCTTGTTTGGGCGGCTGGAGCAAGAAGACTAGAGGTTGAAGAAGCACTACGGCCATTGGATGGACATTGTACGGTCACTGGAGCTAGAATCGTTCATATTTACTAAGTTGACAAAGCCCTCCGTCCCCGTCATCTTAGTAGGCCCACAAGTCAGCCTCCCATATGGTGGGTCCCAGCTACCAGGGGGTATTCATTTTTTTGTGCGTAATAAGGAAGCACTTCCTTGTGTGCGAAGATATAGCTGGTGGGTCCGAGCTGTCAGCGCCGGGAACGTTTTTTCGCGAAATACAGAGGCCCTTTCGGTTGGTCCCAGATGTAAGGTGGAGGAATCATTATTTTTCGCGTAATAAGGAGGCATTTCCTTGTGTGCGGCCGTGGACCCAGCTGTCAGCCTCTCCACGTACAGTCCACGTCCGATGGATGTCGTTCGTTGACCACGTTGACCACGCCGTGCCGAGAGCACCAGGGCGGTGACGACGGCGAGGCCTAGGAAGGGGATGATGCGGAGCCGGGGAATACGCAACGGTGGATGTCCACGCGAAGAGGAGTACGAGGGTTCACTGGTTCGGCTGCGGTGTGAGGCTGCCATCACCGTAGAATAACAGGGGGTGTGGGTGAGTAGAGGGATGGCCTGGCCAGCGGTGGGAGTAGTAGGGGGCGGTGAGGCCTGTGCGGCAGCATAGCCGGCCATGGGAGGCAGGAGCAGGCGGCACGACCGGTGCTGCTTTGGGCGGCTCGAGCAAGAAGACCAGAGGTTGAAGAACCACGACAGCCGTTGGATGGACATCGTACGGTCACTGCAGCTAGAATCGTTTATAATGACTAAGTTGACAAAGCCCTTGGTACGCGTCAACTTAGTAGGCCCACAGGTCAGCCTCCAAAACGGTGTGCCCCAGATGTCAGGGGGAGGAATCATTTTTTGGGCGGCTGAAGCTAGAATATCCGAGACTGAAGAAGAAGCACGACATCCATTGGATGGACATCCAACGGCCACTGCTGCTAGAACCGTGTGTTGACTATAAGTTGAAAAAGCCTTGCATACGCGTCAACTTAGTAGGCCCACAAGTGTGTGGTAGAGAACTTATATCCCATTTGCGATTTGTAAGAATGTACAGCCTATTTTTGAATTCTAATGGAATTTACTACAACCCATTTACAGTTTGTTAAAAGTACAGCCCATTTTCTAGCAAGGACAACGATTAATAATTTCAACCAACCGTTCAAAACAGAATTAAAAAACAATTCCCACATTTTGATGGGATACAAAATATTTTTATCCCAAAATTTCTAGTCAGATTAAATACAATTTCAATATAAATTTGGATTACGTAAAAATCCAACGAAACATTGCGCGCGCAACAATTAATGAAATTAAAATTTTCAAATTCCAAAAATAATATTTTATAAACTAATTACGTGTTTGGTGCATTTTTTTGTAGTTACTGCCCAGTTTTTATAATTACATCCCATTTAATATTTATTAAAGCCCATTTTCCTGTTAAGCTTAATGCATCCGTCCTAGGAAAGATTTGCTGCCTAGCGGGGCGGATAATAACAAGTTGACCTTGCCTAGGTATTCCTAAAAAAAGTATAGCTGGGCTAGCCATTTTCAGCTTGAAAAAAATTAATATCTGGGCTGGATATCTGGCCTGGGCTAGACGGGCCACAGCTCGCCCAGTTAATACCCTGCTCTCCTCTGAACAACAACGAAAACATCGCTCAAGAAAAACTCTGCAGTGCTCACACCTCAAAAACACAAATACTACTCGAGCTGCTTGGTCCCAGCTGTCGGCCGTTCCTTGTGCAATTCTCTCGTATATTGACTACATAGGTTGACAATGGTGTGGGACCATGATGTCAGGAAACCAGGAGGAAGCAAAAAAACATAGAGGCACTTGCGTACGTACGGCTATGGCCCTAGTGTGTCCCTATTGTCATCCAGTCAAAATAAAGTCATCTCCTGAATCCTCATGTTCGTTGACCATGTTGACAATGCTCGGCGCCACGGCGAGCGCAACAACTCGAAGGACGACGGAGAGGGCCTCGCGGGCCCTACGGATGGTCTGATACAGCGTCCGCTGCTCATTCAGGAATCCAGGATCATCGGACACCTATGAGCACCTTCGAGAGACTGAGACGGCATGAAACGGTAAGGCCGCGCTTGGGAGCTCTGGTTTATTTCACACCTGTATTAAGATACAAGTTTAATTTACTCGTCATCGGAAACAACACGTAAAATACAGGCGTAATGAAACCGAGGGCCCGAGGTCTGTAAGTAAAACTGGCGGGTTACGCGTGTAATTTGAGAAACCAGTGTATATTTTACTAGTCGAAATCGACCAACCAAGCGCTTCGCCCGAGACCATCTGCTTTTATTTACAAGCGTCAGTTTTACAAGCGATTTTGGTTGGAAAACAATGATCCAATCACGGCCTAAGATGATGAGTTTGTTGGAAGATCATATGGTTTCACCTCTAACCTACCCGAGTTGTCGTATAGGCTATGAATGAAACATAAGACAATGAACTTCTTAAGCACAGAAACAACAGAAGAGGGTGATCTTCTTAACATGCAAATCATGGGCATTAGATCAACATGCAAAACAATATGAAGCATTATTCTCAGGAGGCACGGTGAACAGCTCGTGATGACGCGTGCCACAGCATTCCAAGCTCAACTTTGCAATCAAACTCACAAGGCCTGGCATTACATAGAAAACATTCAGAACAAACTCTTAAAATACCTTACATAAGTCAACATTCATGTGACTATGCATCTCAGCAGAGTAAATATTTACTTCTGAACTGAAGACAGGAACAGGAAAAAACGATCGACGTTGCTCACAACAAAGGGCGTCCCACTCAAAAACATCAAATGCATGTCTTCTGGCTAACATCAATGAGGAAAAATTGACAATGTTTTCCAATTCCAATATATTGAACTAATGTCTTCTTGCTAACATCAATGATTAAACTTTGACAAGCATTTCCCATTCAAAATATGTAATGCCTATGATTGTGGAACGGGCAGGGTTTGTCATCAGTTTGTGATCTGATAGTCCGGTGGCTCAAGGTGACGATGAATGATTAGAGAACCATTCGATGTATTGTGCATGATGAAGTATTATGGAACACACGAACCATCTGAACATTTTGTGCAGTTCCACTAAAATCAAGCTGAGCATCCCTGTGGATTCCGTATTTATATGTTGCCAGAAAAAAAAGACACATCAGCACACACATGAATATTGGCCCCAGTGTCAACCCACCAATCGGTGGACTAACAAACTGAAAGTACGGTAAACAGATTACCATACCCAGATGCCCCATCATTGTTGCTTAGAGTGACATTGACATACTTGGAGTCCTGTCCTGGCTTCTTGGTACTTGTTTGGGCACTTGTTTGCCCAGTGTTCCTCCGAACCACAAGTAAAGCAGCCATCTCTCTTTTTGTCTTTCTTCTTACCCTTCTTAATGGTCGACGCTGGCAGCACCATTCAAACATATTGTCTGGTGGCTCAAGGTGATGACGAATGATTAGAGAACCATTCGATGTATTGTGCATGATGAAGTATTATGGAGGACACGAACCATCTGAACATTTTGTGCAGTTCCACTAAAATCAAGCTGAGCATCCCTGTGGATTTCGTATTTATATGTTGCCAGGAAAAAAAGACACATCAGCACACACATGAATATTGGCCCTAGTGTCAACCCACCAATCGGTGGACTAACAAACTGAAAGTACGGTAAACAGATTACCATACCTAGATGCCCCATCATTGTTGCTTAGAGTGACATTGACAGACATGGAGTCCTGTCCTGGCTTCTTGGTACTTGTTTGGGCACTTGTTTGCCCGGTGTTCCTCCGAACCACAAGTAAAGCAGCCATCTCTCTTTTTGTCTTTCTTCTTACCCTTCTTAATGGCCGACGCTGGCGGCACCATTCAAACATATAGTCCGGTGGCTCAAGGTGACGACGAATGATTAGAGAACCATTTGATGTATTGTGCATGATGAAGTATTATGGAGGACACAAACCATCTGGACATTTTGTGTAGTTTCACTAAAATCAAGCTGAGCATCCCTGTGGATATCGTATTTATATGCTGCAAGAAAACAAAGACACAGCAGCACACACATGAATATTGGCCCCAGTGTCAACCCACCAATCGGTGGACTAACAAACTGAAAGTACGGTAAACAGATTACCATACCCAGATGCCCCATCATTGTTGCTTAGAATGACATTGACAGATTTGGAGTCCTGTCCTGGCTTCTTGTACGTGTTTGGGCACTTTTTGCCCAGTGCACTCCACGTGTTGTAGAGTTTCCTATGCTCTCTGCAGACTAGTCATGTCACCAGTGTCTACTAATACTCTGTAAAGCTTCTCGATCATTCCTTGTGTAATGTAGCACAAACAGTGACTGCTTCTTTCTCAAAGTGGTAAGACCAACTGGACCCATTAATGCAGCAGTTTGCCTTAGACACATTGGCTCCTTTTGTGCAGTTCAACTAAAATCAAAGTTGGAATAAAACCGAGCTTTAATTTTGATATCCCTGTAAGCAACAATAGGTATAAGGGAAACAATTACTGAGAAATAACGGTTGCTGACTTGTACTCCCAGAAGAAAAACATCTACGGATCTACCTTATCTTAATGGGAAACAAAGCAGGAGACTAGCAAT
Source organism: Triticum aestivum (assembly GCF_018294505.1). NCBI lineage: Eukaryota > Viridiplantae > Streptophyta > Magnoliopsida > Poales > Poaceae > Triticum > Triticum aestivum. The sequence goes on from NC_057811.1 coordinate 254,007,488, forward strand.
TCTCAATCAGTGTGATTCATTCATATTAACTAAGACTTTATCTTAACAATGCCTTGTTTCAACATGTATAAAGAATGACAAAGCAGAAAAGTGCCATTCCTAAAACAATGCAACTGATTCATTTTAACAGAGACATTATCTTAACAATACCTTGGTTAAACATGTAGAAAGAACTACAAAGCAGGATATTACCATTTGTAAAACGTTGTAACTGATATATAATAACAGAGACATTATCTGAACAATACATTTATTAAACATGTACTGTGGCCGATCCCTAATAGAAATGGTACTCCTGCCGATCCCTAACAAGTGTTGCAGTTTTGAACTAAGATTCGGTAGTTAATTCTAAGGAAAGTTGGTACTGACCTTTCAAGACCAAGATTTGAAACAACTCGTGAGGAAGACCTCAAAGAGATCTCAACACATATATGGAAATCCGGTCTCATTTTGTGCAGTTCCACCAAAATTAAGGGAAGCAAAATGTCGCAATAGCAACAAGTTGAATAGATATCCCTGTTTTAACAGAGGCAAAAAAGGAATCAATTACTGGCCAATAAAGGAGGATGAAACATGCGGCCACAAAAATGGTAATCCCGCCAATCCCTAACAAGTGTTGCAGTTTTGAACTAAGATTCAGTAGTTAATTCTGAGAGTGGCATTGCTTAATTTTACCAGCGGCATTAGATTAACAAAAAGCATAAACAGTTCCAGGGAGAGTGGGCGCAGCAACAACATGTGCTTCTATCTACCTATAAAGGGGGTGATGCAGAGGTTGTTGTAACAAAGCAACAAGCATCATGTTTGGGTTGGTCCCATTTTTGTTCACTACTTAATGGGAAAAGACAGCAATACAATAGCTTCAATTCAACATTTATATAAAACAGTACCAATACAAGTAGCATAGCATCTCAAAACACACTGCACGATCATGTGGATGAAGGCAAGTACTAACCTGTCATGACGCACACAAGATCACATACAAATTTGCCAACACGAATAGGAAATCCAATCTCGTTTTGTGCAGTTGCACTGAAATCAAGCAAAGTCGCCGGTGTGACATTTAAGTTTGCTATAGCAACAAGTTGAATAGATATCCCTAATTTAACAGAGGCAAAAAAGGGAACAATTACTGCCAATAAAGGAGGATGAAACATGCGGCCACAAAAACAAGCATCTACCTTATCTTGATGGAAAACAAAGTATAGTACAGTAGCATTTCTAAAACAGTTGCATTGATTCATATTAACAGAGAAATTCTCTTAAAATAGTTCAGTAGTTAATTCTGAGAGTGGGATTGCTTAATTTTACCATCAGCATTAGATTGATAAAAAGCATAAACAGTTCCAAGGGAGAGTGGGCGCAACAACACCATGTGCTTCCATCTACTTATAAAGGGGGTGATGCAGAGTTTGTTGTAACAAAGCAACAAGCATCATGTCTGGGTTGGTACCATTTTTGTTCACTGCTTAATGGGAAAAGAGAGAAATACAATAGCTTCAATTCAACATTTATTTAAAATGGTACCAATACATGTAGCACAACATCTCAAAACACACTGCACGATCATGTGGATGAAGGCAAGTACCAACCTGTCATGACGCACACAAGATCACCTACGAATCTGCCAACACAAATAGGAAATCCAATCTCGTTTTGTGCAGTTGCACTGAAATCAAAAAAAATCGCCGGTGTGACATTTAAGTTTGCTAGGCAACAAGTTGAATAGATATCCCTGTTTTAACAGAGGCAAAAAAGGAAATAATTACTGGCCAATAAAGGAGGATGAAACAAACGGCGACAAAAAGATGCATCTAACTTATCTTGATGGAAAACAAAGTAGGACAGTAGCATTTCTAAAACAGTTACATCGATTCATATTAACAGGGACATTCTCTTAAAACAACATTCGTTAAGAATGTAATTTACTTTTAACAGTGGCATTGCTTCAATTTTCCAGCATGATTCTTAGATTAACAACAGCAAAATAGTTGTATGGGACATGGCATGGGACATGGGACATGCCAGCACCATGTGCGTCCACACGTATAAATGGGTGATGCAGAGTTGATAACCCATAAGTATAGGGGATCGCAACAGTTTTCGATGGTAGAGTATTCAACCCTAATTTATTTATTCGAAACAAGGGGAGCCAAAGAATATTCTCAAGTATTAGTAGTTGAGTTGTCAATTCAACCTCACCTGGATAACTTAATATCCGCGGCAAAGTATTTAGTAGCAAAGTAGTATGGAAGTAACGGTAACGGTGGCAAAAGTAACAGTAGCAGTTTTGTAGTAATTGCAACACTGGCAACGATAAAGTAACTAAGCGGAGAACAATATGTGAAAAGCTCGTAGGCATTAGATCGGGGATGGAGAATTATGACGGATGCAATTCCTGATGCAATAGTTATAACATAGGGTGACACAGAACTAGCTCCAGTTCATCAATGTAATGTAGGCATGTATTCCGAATATAGTCATACGTACTTATGGAAAAGAACTTGCATGACATCTTTTGTCCTACCCTCCCGTGGCAGCGGGGTCCTATTGGAAACTAAGCGATATTAAGGCCTCCTTTTAATAGAGTACCGGACCAAAGCATTAACACTTAGTGAATACATGAACTCCTCAAACTACGGTCATCACCGGTAAGTATCCCGATTATTGTCACTTCGGGGTTAATGGATCATAACACATAATAGGTGAAGACTTGCAAGATAGGATCAAGAACTCACATATATTCATGAAAACATAATAGGTTCATATCTGAAATCATGGCACTCGGGCCCTAGTGATAAGCATTAAGCATAGCAAAGACATAGCAACATCAATCTCAGAACATAATGGATACTAGGGATCATACCCTAACAATACTAACTCGCTTACATGGTAAATATCATCCAACCCATCACCGTCCAGCAAGCCTACGATGCAATTACTCACTCACAGCAGTGAGCATCATGAAATTGGTGATGGAGGAAGGTTGATGATGACGACAGCGACGGATTTCCCTCTCCGGAGCCCCGAACGGACTCCAGATCAGCCCTCCCGAGAGAGATTAGGGCTTGGCAGCGGCTTCGTATCGTAAAACGTGATGAATCATTCTCCCTGATTTTTTTCTCGTCGAACATGAATATATAGAGTTGGAGTTGAGGTCGGTGGAGCTCCAGGGGGCCCACGAGGCAGGGGCGCACCCAGGGGGTACGCGCGCCCCCTTCCTCGTGGACAGGGTGTGGGCCCCCTGGTTTTGATTCTTTCGCTAGTATTTTTTATATATGCCAAAAATATTCTCCGTGAAGTTTCAGGTCATTCCGAGAACTTTTATTTCTGCACAAAAATAACACCATGGCAATTCTGCTGAAAACAGCGTCAGTCCGGGTTAGTTCCATTCAAATCATGCAAGTTGGAGTCCAAAACAAGGGCAAAAGTGTTTGGAGAAGTAGATACGATGGAGACGTATCAACTCCCCCAAGCTTAAACCTTTGCTTGTCCTCAAGCAATTCAGTTGACAAACTGAAAGTGATAAAGAAAAACTTTTACAAACTCCGTTTGCTATTGTTGTTGTAAATATGTAAAGCTAGCATTCGAGTTTTCAGCAAAGATTATGAACTAACCATATTCACAATAACACTTAGGTCTCATATTTATCAATGGCATAATCAACTAGCGAGCAATAATAATAAATCTCGGATGACAACACTTTCTCAAAACAACCATAATATGATATAACAAGATGGTATCTCGCTAGCCCTTTCTGAGACCGCAAAACATAAATGCAGAGCACCCCTGAAGATCAAGGACTGACTAAACATTGTAATTCATGGTAAAAGAGATCCAACCATAGTCGTACTCAATATAAACTAATAATAATGCATGCAAATGACAGCAGTGCTCTCCAACTGGTGCTTTTTAATAAGAGGGTGATGACTCAACATAAAAGTAAATAGATAGGCCCTTCGCAGAGGGAAGCAGGGATTTGTAGTGGTGCCAGAGCTCGATTTTGAAATAGAGATAAATAATATTTTGAGTGGCATACTTTCATTGTCAACATAACAACCAAGAGATATCGATATCTTCCATGCTACACACATTATAGGCGGTTCCCAAGCAGAATGGTAAAGTTTATACCCCCCCCCCACCACCACCACCAACAAGCATCAATCCATGGCTTGCCCGAAACAACGGGTGCCTCCAACTAACAACAGTCCTAGGGGAGTTTTGTTTGCAATTATTTTGATTTGGTTTGAGCATGGGACTGGGCATCCCGGTGACCATCCATTTTCTCGTGAGTGAGGAGCGGAGTCCACTCCTCTTGAGAATAACCCGCCTAGCATGGAAGATACAGACAGCCCTAGTTGATACATGAGCTATTCGAGCATACAAAACAGAATTTCATTTGAAGGTTTAGAGTTTGGCACATACGAATTTACTTCGAATGGTAGGTAGATACCGCATATAGGAAGGTATGGTGGACTTATATGGAATAACTTTGGGGTTTTATGCAAGTGGATGCACAAGCAGTATTCCCGCTTAGTACAAGTGAAGGCTAGTAAAAGACTGGGAAGCGACCAGCTAGAGAGCGACAACAGTCATGAACATGCATTAAAATTAATAAACATTGGGTGCAAGCATGAGTAGGATATAATCCACCATGAACATAAATATCGTGGAGGCTATGTTGATTTTGTTTCAACTTCATGTGTGAACATGTGCCACGTCGAGCCACTTGAATCATTCAAAGGAGGATACCACCCTATCATACCACATCACAACCATTTTAATAGCATGTTGGCACGCAAGGTAAACCATTATAAACTCCTAGCTAATTAAGCATGGCATGAGCAACTATAATCTCTAATTCTCATTGCAAACATGTTTCATTCATAATAGGCTGAATCAGGAATGATGAACTAATCATATTTACAAAAACAAGAGAGGTCGAGTTCATACCAGCTTCTCTCATCTCAATTAGTTCATCATACATCGTCATTATTGCCTTTCACTTGCACGACCGAACGGTGTGGATAATAATAATAGTGCACGTGCATTGGACTAAGCTGGAATCTGCAAGCATTTAATACAAGGGAGAAGACAAGGTAATATGTGCTCTTGGTTAAATCAACAATAATGCATATGAGAGCCACTCAACATTTTCATCATGGTCTTTTCCTCTCGACCCCCGAAGAAAAGAAATAAAACTATTTACACGGGAAAGCTCCCAACAAACAAAAGAAGAACAAGAAATCTTTTTGGGTTTTCTTTAATTATTACTACTACAGGCATGGAAAGTAAACTAACTAAAAGCTACAACTAATTTTTTCGTTTTTCTTAAGGTTTTTAAAACACACAAGAAGAAGGCTAGAAAAGAAAACAAACTAGCATGGATAGTACAATGAAAAAGTATGAGCACCGACAACTGGCATGAGTGTGTGAACATGAATGTAATGTCAGTGAGAAATACGTACTCCCCCAAGCTTAGGCTTTTGGCCTAAGTTGGTCTATGCCCATGGATCAAAATGGTCCTCTCCAGTGTACTGGGAGGATCCTCGGGGTGCCACTGGTTGGCGATCTCCTCTGGATCCCACTGATAAACAGACTGCCGATAAGGGTCAGGAGATGGCTCTAGCTCTAGGGATCGTGTTCGCTCCCAATATGCATAAATGTCATCGGGCAGGATGATGTATGTGCCTGAATAAATGTTAAACAAAGAAGGTGCAGGCAGGGTAATAATCTGACAAGTCTTTTCACTGAATACCAGGTTATAAATGAGTCTCTTCTCCTTATCATCGCAAATAAAATCATGTGCTACCATACTTTTATAGTCTAAGAAAATAGGGGGCAGCACCTTTTCTTCTTTCTCATAGCGTCTAATGGGTATCTCAAAATATTTAGCAAGACGCGAAGCAAAGATACCTCCAAAAATGGGGCCCTTTGTATGGTTTAGACTCAACCGCTTAGCAACCATAGCGCCTAAATTGAAATTTTTGTCATGGATTAAAGCATGACGCAAAATGGCGAGGTCAAGAGCACTGAGGCCCCCACTGTTCCCGCGGCCAATTAAACATCTACTCGCAAATATTGCATAGTAACGTAGAACAGGAAAATGTATGCTGGTAGTTCTTGCATCTGACACTTTTCTCGTTTCCCCTATAGCAATAATATCAATAAATCCTGCCACATCCCTAGGATGTGGTTCCTCGACGCTGCCCTCAAAAGGCAACTTGCAAACCACACAAAAATCATAAAGTGACATCTCCCTAAACTCATCATATAAATATAAGTCCACCGAAGGTGGCGATCTCCTAGCATGGAAATGAAAATTTTGCACAAAAATATTAGTGAGTAGGAGATACTGTTCGAGCTGGTCGTGGAGGAAGTCGGTGAGGCCTGCATTCTCAACCAAGTAATAAAAATCCTCATGAATCCCGGCTGCTCTCAAGAACTCATCACAAGGCCATTCACACGGCCGGACCTCCGTGGTGCGAGGAAGATTATAATTGGGCTTCTTATTCTCTTCACTTTGCTTATCCTTCGAGCTTCGGCTCGAAGAGCCCCTCAATAATCTCTTCATCATTTTCTGAAAATTTCTGAAATTTTTAGTAACTCAAAATAAAAGTGAACCAAACTCAACAAGATTGATAGCAACTACTCCCACAAGTGCCTAGAGGCTATATCATGCATTAGAACTACTTGGTACCATATAAATTTGACATGCAAGCTCAAGAATAGTGTCACCAAAGCAGCAAAAATTTGTAATAAATAAAGCACTAGAACAAAAACTAATTGGTCCTTTGGAGGGGTCGCATACCGAAGAACAATCCCCCAAAGCAGTTTTGTGAGTGGAGCTTTGAGCAAGGAGATCGAAAATCGCAGCAAGATGAGCTAGAACACGGGTTTGAGCTAGGTGGCGATTTTTTCTGGAGGAAGACGAAGTATGTGTGTGCAGGAATAAGTGGAGGGGGCCACGTGGGGTCCACAAGGCAGGGGGCGCGCCCTGGACCCTCGTGGCCAAGTGGTGGCTCCCCCTGGTATGCTCTCAGTGCCAATAATTCTTGAATATTCTAGAAAAAATCATATTTCATTTTCGGGGCATTTGGAGAACTTTTATTTTCGGTGTATTTTTTATTGCAAGGATAATTCAGAAAACAGACAGAAAATACTATTTTTGCTTTATTTATTCTAAATAACAGAAAGTAAAAGGAGGGTATAGAAGGTTGTGCTTTCTAACTTCATCCATCTAATGCTCATCAAAAGGAATCCACTAACAAGGTTGATCAAGTCTTGTTAACAAACTCTTTTCGAATAACATGGAACCGGAGAAATTTCGAATTACACTAGGTTACCTCAACGGGGATACGCACATCCCCAATAATAAGAATATCATATTTCTTCTTGACAGTAGGAAGAGGAAATTCAAAACCTCCAATAGTAATCGTTGAAATTTTTCCAATAGAATTGATACTGTGGACTTGAGGTTGTTTCCTCGGAAAGTGTACCGTATGCTCATTACCATTAACATGAAAAGTGACATTGCCTTTGTTGCAATCAATAATAGCCCCTGCAGTATTCAAAAAGGGTCTACCAAGGATAATCGACATACTATCGTCCTCGGGAATATCAAGAATAACAAAGTTCGTTAAAATAGTAACATTTGCAACCACAATAGGAACATCCTCACAAATACCGATAGGTATAGCAGTTGATTTATTGGCCATTTGCAAAGATATTTCAGTAGGTGTCAACTTATTCAAATCAAGTCTATGATATAAAGAGAGAGGCATAACACTAACACCGGCTCCAATATCACATAAATCAGTTTTAACATAGTTTTTTAATGGAGCATGGTATAGTTGGTACTCCTGGATCTCCAAGTTTCTTTGGTATTCCACCCTTAAAAGTATAATTAGCAAGCATGGTGGAAATTTCAGCTTCCGGTATCTTTCTTTTATTTGTAACAATATCCTTCATATACTTAGCATAAGGATTTATTTTAAGCATATCAGTCAAACGCATACGCAAAAAGATAGGTCTAATCATTTCAGCAAAGCGCTCAAAATCCTCATCATCCTTTTTCTTGGATGGTTTAGGAGGAAAGGCATGGGTTTCTGAACCCATGGTTCTCTTTCTTTACCGTGCTTCCTAGCAACGAAGTCTCTCTTATCATAACGTTGATTCTTTGATTGTGGGTTATCAAGATCAACAGCAGGTTCAATTTCTACATCATTGTTATTGCTAGGTTGAGCATCAACATGAACATTATCATTAACATTATCACTAGTTTCATGTTCATCACCAGATTGTGTTTCAGCATCAGAAATAGAAATATCATTGGGATTCTCAGGCGTGTCAACAACAGGTTCACTAGAAGCATGCAAAGTCCTATCATTTTTCTTTTTCTTCCTCTTAGAAGGACTAGGTGCATCAACATTAGTTCTCTAAGAATCTTGCTCAATTCTCTTAGGGTGGCCCTGAGGATACAAAGGTTCCCGAGTCATTTTACCCCCTCTAGTCATAACTCTAACAGCATTATCATTCTTCTTATTATTTAATTCATTGAGCAAATCATTTTGAGCTTTAAGCACTTGCTCTACTTGAGTGGTAACCATAGAAGCATGTTTACTAATAAGTTTAAGTTCACCTTTAACTCTAGACATATAATCACTCAACCGTTCAATCATATAAGCATTACGTTTCAATTGTCTACCAACATAAGCATTGAAGTTTTCTTGTTTAACAATAAAATTATCAAACTCATCTAAGCGTTGGCTAGCAGACTTATAACGAGGAATATCACCTTCATCAAATCTATAGAGAGAATTTACCTTTAATACCTGTGTCGGGTTATCAAGACCATGTATTTCTTCAATAGGTGGTAAATTCTTAACATCTTCAGCTTTAATACCCTTCTCTTTCATAGATTTCTTTGCCTCTTGCATATCTTCAGGACTGAGAAATAGAATACCCCTTTTCTTCGGAGTTGGCTTAGGAGTTGGTTCAGGAAGTGTCCAATTATTTTCATTAGTCAACATATTATTCAATAGCAATTCAGCTTGATCAACAGTTCTTTCCTTGAAAACACAACCAGCACAACTATCCAGGTGGTCTCTGGAAGCATCGGTTAGTCCATTATAAAAGATATCAAGTATTTCATTTTTCTTGAGAGGATGATCAGGCAGAGCATTAAGTAATCGGAGAAGCCTCCCCCAAGCTTGCGGGAGACTCTCTTCTTCAATTTGCACGAAATTATATATTTCCCTTAAAGCAGCTTGTTTCTTATGAGCAGGGAAATATTTAGCAGAGAAGTAACAAATCATATCCTAGGGACTACGCACACAACCAGGATCAAGAGAATTAAACCATGTTTTAGCATCATCCTTTAATGAGAAGGGAAATAATTTAAGGATATAGTAGTAGCGAGTTTTCTCATCATTAGTGAATAGGGTGGCTATATCATTTAATTTAGTAAGATGTGGCACAACAGTTTCAGATTCATAGCCATAAAAAGGATCAGATTCAACCAAAGTAATTATCTTAGGATCAATAGAGAAATCATAATCCTTATCAGTAACACAAATAGGTGAAGTAGCAAAAGCAGGGTCGTATTTCATTCTAGCATTCAAAGACTTTTCTTTCAGCTTAGCTAATAATTTCTTAAGATCATATCTATCATTGCAAGCAAGAAAGTATCTAGCAGTTTCTTCATCCATAACATAACCCTCAGGGACAGCAGGCAATTCATATCTAGGGGGAGAATCTTCATCATCACTTTCATCAATGTTATCAGTTTCAATAGTTTCATTCTCTCTAGCCCTAGCAAGTTGTTCATCAAGAAATTCACCTAGTGGCACAGTAGTATCAAACATAGAAGTAGTTTCATCATAAGTATCATGCATAGCAGAAGTGGCATCATCAATAACATGCGACATACCAGAATTAATAGTAGAAGCAGGTTAGGTGTCGCAAGCTTACTCAAAACAGAAGGTGAATCAAGTGCAGAGCTAGATGGCAGTTCCTTACCTCCCCTCGTAGTTGAGGGAAAAATCTTAGTTCTTTCGTCTTTCAAGTTCCTCATAGTGACCAGAAGATATAAATCCCAAGTGACTCAATGAATAGAGCTATTCTCCCCGGCAATGGTGCCAGAAAATAGTCTTGATAACCCACAAGTATAGGGGGTCACAACAGTTTTCGAGCGTAGAGTATTCAACCCAAATTTATTGATTCGACACAAGGGGAGCCAAAGAATATTCTCAAGTATTAGCAGTTGAGTTGTCAACTCAACCACACCTGGATAACTTAATATCTACAGCAAAGTATTTAGTAGCAAAGTACTATGGAAGTAACGGTAACGGTGGCAAAAGTAACAGTAGCAGTTTTGTAGTAATTGTAACAGTGGCAACGGTAAAGTAACTAAGCGGAGAACAATATGTGAAAAGCTCGTAGGCATTGGATCGGTGATGGAGAATTATGCCGGATGCGATTCCTTATGCAATAGTTATAACATAGGGTGACACAGAACTAGCTCCAGTTCATCAATGTAATGTATGCATGTATTCCGAATATAGTCATACGTGCTTATGGAAAAGAACTTGCATGACATCTTTTGTCCTACCCTCCCGTGGCAGCGGGGTCCTATTGGAATCTAAGGGATATTAAGGCCTCCTTTTAATAGAGTACCAGACCAAAGCATTAACACTTAGTGAATACATGAACTCCTCAAACTACGGTCATCACCGGTAAGTATCCCGATTATTGTCACTTCAGGGTTAACGGATCATAACACATAATAGGTGACTATAGACTTGCAAGATAGGATCAAGAACTCACGTATATTCATGAAAACATAATAGGTTCGAATCTGAAATCATGGCACTCGGGCCCTAGTGACAAGCATTAAGCATAGCAAAGGCATAGCAAAGTCATAGCAACATCAATCTCAGAATATAATGGATACTAGGGATCAAACCCTAACAAAACTAACTCGGTTACATGGTAAATCTCATCCAACCCATCACCGTCCAGCAAGCCTGTGATGGAATTACTCACTCACGGCGGTGAGCATCATGAAATTGGTGATGGAGGAAGGTTGATGATGACGACAGCGACGGATTCCCCTCTCCGGAGCCCCGAACGGACTCCAGATCAGCCCTCCCGAGAGAGATTAGGGCTTGGCGGCGGCTCCGTATCGTAAAACGCGATGAATCCTTCTCCCTGATTTTTTTCTTCTCGAACGTCAATATATAGAGTTGGAGTTGAGGTCGGTGGAGCTCCAGGGGGCCCACGAGGCAGGGGGCGCGCCCCCACCCTCGTGGACAGGGTGTGGGCCCCCTGGTCTTGATTCATTCGCCAATATTTTTTATATATTCCAAAAATATTCTCCGTGAAGTTTCAGGTCATTCCGAGAACTTTTATTTCTGCACAAAAATAACACCATGGCAATTCTGTTGAAAACAGCGTCAGTCCGGGTTAGTTCCATTCAAATCATGCAAGTTAGAGTCCAAAAGAAGGGCAAAAGTGTTTGGAAAAGTAGATACGATGCAGACGTATCAAGAGTATGTAGCCAAGCAGCATATCTGCGTTGGTCCCATATTTGTTCTCTTTGAAACTTTTTCCTATGTGAGGGCAGCAAATCTAGTCCTGCACAAAATACCCGACCCCCAGTTTCTTTTCCTTTTCAACAAAGAGATCGGTTCCTTATAGATGTGTGTACTGGGTTACCCCCTTTTTACCTTTCGACCAACAAAGCGGCTAGATAGCTAGTCTATACTACTTTCCCTCGCTCCTTTCCTCATTGAACCACGTCCTAGATTCATGCTCCACCCCACCGCACCCTTCTTTCCTCTTTGAACCAAGACCTAGATTCAACTACAGAATCAAAAAAGATCTGCATGCAGCTAGAGCAATGACGGTTTCAAAGAAACTTATACCTTGGGGTCGTCGGGATGTGGCAAGGCGTGCGGCGGGAGGCCTGATCTGCCCACACTACGTACGGCAGCGAGGAAGAAGGGGTCGGTGGCCCTCCCGCACAGGCGCTGGGTGAAAGAGAAAAGCGCAGCCGGCAGTGGATTGCCTCCCTCACCGAAGGCGATAGAGTGAACGATGCACCTCCTCCCCTTCCCGGTGCGACGGGATCCAGACACCTCCTTCACCAGCTGTGGGGGGTGAGAGAGACAGAGGCCACAACGCAGTCTTGTTTAGATCTGGTGAAGAGGGTGAGAGACTGTGAATATAGCAAACCCTAGCAATGGAACGCTGAGCCTCCAGCGTGTGTATATATGTAGTGCGGCGAGAGTGTGGAGAGTGCAAACCCTAGCGAACAAGCGCTGAGGCTCCGGCCTATATAGTGTACTACATATATACTGTATTACGGACTGAGCTCCGGTGCCTTAACTGCACCTGCCTTTGGCTGTATGACAGGTGGGCCAGCAACATTTTGGGCCCACCTGTCATACACCCAAAGGCAGGTGCACTAAGTCAATGAAGCTGCGTCCATATAGTACTCGTGTATACTACTAATATATAGCGGAGTGGTTTTCTTATTCTCTCCATAACAATCGTTTTAAATTGTGTAAGTAAGAAACGGAACTCTTTATTTAGGGGTTGTTTGGTTCTAGGCCTAGGAATGCCACACAAATTTTGCCACACTTGCCTAAGGTTAGTTCTTCAAAATGAGAGCCACAAGTTGGCAAGCCTAAGGGAATCTTGCCACACTTTTTGAGTGTATGTCATGTGGGGCCCTAGTGTGGCAAAAAGTATATTTCCTAAGGTAAGGCTTGAACCAAACACCCTCCTAAGTTGGTCAAATTTGCCGAACCTTAGGTGTGGAAACATGTGGCAACCATAGTCACAAATCAAACAGCCCCTTAACGTACCAGTGAAGAAAACTACTACTTCCGATGAACTAACGATCCACGCGTCCTGGTCACACTTCCTGTCCTTCACGTGCGGTACACTACCCTCCCTTAAGTGAACAACCACACATGCACCAAATTATCAGAAACGTGTGAGAGTGCGTACAAATAAAGAATTTTAATTTCAATTATCGGAAAGGTTTGAGAGTACGTACAGTTTGCCATCTCTCAATAATTATGGTTTGTTGTGTTCGGCCTAAACTTCGTCAAACTTTACAAAGTTTGACTTCAGTCATATCTAATATGCAGAGTAAATAAAAATGGAGGGCTACTACGTCCATCCGGGTTTTTAGTCCACACCATTTTTTAATCAAAGTTAATAACTGGACAAACAAAATTACAGGGCAGCTGAAGAAAAAGTTGTGAGAAGGCTTAGAAATCAATACAAAACTTATGCTCGTAGTACCAACGTCGATCCTTCTTCGAGGAAACATTTGGTTCATAGCCAATTGTGTGATAAAATTGCACCAACGTGAAAGACGACTGCGTCTCCAACGCAACCAAGGAGAACTGATGAAGGATATCATCTTTGTGGGTAACAAGCAAAGAGCACTGATGGAAGACAGCTTGTTTTTCATGGAAAATCGATCAGCTTCACCAGCCGACGCAACCATGAGGCGCAACCATGAGCATCGATAGGTCATCGTGGTGATGCATCATCCATTTGGCATCAAGTTTGGGTGAGGAACCTATGAAGTTCGACAAATCCTCACTATGGTCTGTTCCTTCTCATTAATCAAGCTCGAGGAAGGAAGAACCACGTGGCAGAGGAAAGTGAGGCGGAACAACAATGGCCATCCAATTTTGTGCAGTTCCACTAAAATTGAGGAAGACATGCCCGGGTATGGAGATACGCATCGCTGTTTGCAAAAATATAAAAAAGGGATATAGTGTTGTTACTTTGTTTTGGCAGTGGTACAAAATTAACAACGGCATCTCAATTGTCAATAAGAATTAATGAAAAGTACACCAACAAACAGAAGCATCATGATTATCTTGATGGGAACTAAACCAGGATACCCGAGAAAAAAACATTTCTTCATTTAACCAGTGATAGTATTAGATTAGCAGCAGCAATAGGAGCATATGGACAATGACCGCACAACCACCAGGTACTTTTTGTCGAAACAACATGTATACCTCCACCGAGGCATAAATCAGGACAACTTTTCGAGTGGCATTTCCTCTATAATAGTAGGTGGTGTTGGACCAGCCGACGAACCCTTGCTACTGTACATGGGGAGATGGGGAGTAGTCACATAGAAGAAAACCCGCATGCAGCGACCTAGGGAGCTGGACCAGTACAAGAAGTTATACCTCAGGTGGGCGAGATGTCGCTTAGGCGGGCGGGCGGGATCTGCCCACACGACGGCAGCGAACAAGGGCGCGGAGGACCTTCGTCTGTGCTAGCGTCGACTCCAAGAGGACGGTGCACATCAGCTTCCTCCATCGCCGATGGCGACAATGTCAACGCTGCACCTCCTCACCTCCCGCAGCGGACGGGATTCGGACGGATCTGTGACCACCGGTGAGGAGAGAGATAGAGTGGACACTGTCATCTTGTTTCTATATGGAGAGAGTGAGAGAGCCAGACGCGAGAAACCCTATCAACAAGAGGCTATATATACAATGAGTAAAAATATCTCTCCATAGCAGTGGTTTTAAATAGAATACGCGCGTTCCCGAAAAAAGAAACGAAAACTGGCGGACAATTTTTTAACGTACAAGAAAGAAAACTCGATCAAAACACGGCCCCACTTCCAGGTCACGAGAGTCGTCGCGCACACACACATAGACATGGACATGGCATACTGAGGTATGGCTGGGTAAAATTTGAATACGGATGGTTCCTTCTTGCCAGAGACGGAACTGCTGGTACAGGCATGATACTAAGGATCATGGGGGTGCTATAATTTCTGCTTCATTAGAAGCTTGTGTTATGCGCGAGCACACTGGAAGCAGAATTGTTGGCCATCAAAGAGGTTTGTCGCTCGCATTGCAGTGAGTAATCTTTTTTTTTGACCACCCACACAGTATTTCCTATGGTAAATTATATTAATTATATATAAGTACATGGGGAGTCTAAGCTCCAAATATCAATATCGAGACCGACTGCCTTGAAGCTACAAATATGGTGAGGATTAGGAATGAAGATCTTGATAGATCTCGGTTTGGTTTTTTGGTGTGTGAGATTAGATCGCTCATGACACTCTGAAATACTTGTATTGCTCATGTTCGACGAAACAACAACATTGTCAATCATACTTTAGCTCATTATGGTAGGACTAGTGGCCGTATCGCTATTTGTCTAGGTTCAGGCCCTGATGGCATTGTTGAACTTTGTAACTCCGAGTGTAGCCTGGCTACGTGAGTAATACAAGTTTGTTCCCGCAAAAAAACAAAAATACATAGACATGCATATCTGTGTTTACGTAAAATTCCATCTCCATCTCCAATCATATTTGTCCAACTGGCACATTATTTATGTTGTTACAACATCTCTTGTTTGCGGGCGTCTGGACCACTGCCACGCCCGCTCCTGACCAACCCGAACCCTCTTCATCACCTGCGCATGCTTCCCACCCGAAATGGTCAGTGCTGCATTCATGCCCGGCCAGAGCGGACGCGACCTCTCACTGGCGCCGGCATTGAAGCGGCGCACCGGCCCATAGAGCGTTGCCCGCGCCACTTCCCGGTGCACGCGACTGCTCCGTGTTCAAAGGTCGCAATAGCCGGCCACAACATGCATGTAAAAATTTCATGGGAGTCCGTGCTACAGCTAGCTGTCCTCCCCCAACTCATCTCTTCCAGTAGTGCTAGTACTCCATGGTGCAATCCATCGACAAGCAGGCGAGAAAGTTATCGTATACTCAGTTTGAGGTGAGTGGCATGCCGAGCGACCGTGTGGGGTGGAGCCGTGGAGGAGGGTGAGACACGAACGCGACAGACGTGATTTAAACATTGGTTTTGCTCGATGGCGCGATCCAACGAAACAAAACGTTGGTTTCTCTCTGTTTCCATTTTTTCTCCAGAAAAACAGAAACTTTCCACTCCATTTTCATTCCTACTCCAAGGTTGCCCCGTTACAACATTCCATCAAATACAAAGGAAAACTAACACGCATGCTGATGCATCTCAATGATTCACAGATCATAACCAATTTTTACTTCACAACTAAAGACAAAAGTTGTGAGAGCGTGTACAAAAGAAAAACTACTGATGGGGTCACTACGACTTAAACCTTAAACCCTAAACATGATTTGATTTCCTGGCTAGGTAGAATCTATCAAAGGAAAGATGGCTGGCACCCTCGGATCATACGAAGCTTTTGTGCAATTCCACTAAAATCGAGCTGAGCATCCCTGATGGCAAAGATATTGAAGAAGTGTGATTAGAATAATAGTACTGGCACTAGTTCATGAGACATAAACTCATCACAAATAGAAGCCGGTAGAAGTAGAGAAAGATCGACATGGAGATGGAGCTATGTGGGGAGCTGCGGCAGTGGAGCAAGCCAGCTCCAAAAGGAAGATGTACTGCTACCTGGGACGTCGGGCTGTAGCTAGAAGGGCGGTTCGGACGCACCGACTGTGGGTTTTCTCCCTCGCCGATGTCGACCGTGTTTACGCAGAACATTGTTCCCTTCCCCCAACGGCGGGATCAGGCCGGATATGTGACCAGCGGTGTGGCCACCGTCGTTCTATGCTTGTGAAGAGAGCAACCCAAGCAAGCAGGCTTGTAGCTTAGGCTCCTTCTAGTGTATATATAGTGGTTTTCTTTTTCTCTCCATATCAACCATTTTATATTGCGTACATGTCATTGAAGAGTGAAATGATGGTTGCTTCTTCCGACTAACTTACTGTGTGATTTGACTGCTCCTTAGTGGCCCCTACACGTACTCCCCCTACGTGTATGACCGTTCTTGAGTCTCACTTGTACTTATCTCTATTTTCTTGCATGACACGTGAGTAGACAGGATGCGCATAAAGGAATTTTGTTACTGCACGTTGTTACGTAGTACTGTACTACTAGTACCTACTCCCTCCTTCCGGTTCACTACTGGTACTCCCTCCGTCCTGGCTTATTGGTCCCCTTTGTACTCAATTCATGGGCTCGTTTTCCTCAAGAAAATGTCTTTACAAACGTATTAATATCGGGAATGCATGCGTAAACAACGAATGATTAAACCTTGCATGCAACATTTTGACAAAGCATTGACTTATGAACATGTGAATGTAAGGGACTACAACCTCGTGCATGCATGCAATAGTCACACGTACACATGGACGCAAAAACGCGCGCGACGCCCTAATGCATGCATGTCCGAGCACACGACGGAACACACACGGTCACGCTCAAGTGCTCAACCTACACGTGCATGCACACACATACTCAGCCAGGGTGAGCTAGTGACCGTATAAACACCGAAAAATGTATATATTGAGCGCAATGAGCATATTATGAAGTCCACTAACCGTATTTTTACAAATATACAGTGACAGACAGTGTATTTATCTTGTTTGAAATTAAGCCATATTAACCGGAAAGGAGGCAGTATGGACTAGCATTACTTTGTTGTGTCCCGTCAACTTGCAGAACGAGGAGAAGCTTGCAGGACGGGAGAAGCTTGCGTGCGGTGGCTCGCAGGACATGGAGAAACTTTTGACTAATGCAAGCTCTCCCTCGCTCAGGCGGTGGATGTGCAACAGTTAATTCGGTGTCAGATTGCCAGAAGCATACACTATACTAGTACTAGTATTATTGTTCGACTTCGCGAAGAGGCGAACAGCCAAGCGCAAAGTTTACTAGTACTAGTACTACTACTATAGAGGTATGTACTATACTATACTAGGAACCGGATGGTGGAGCGTCTGCACTCTTATTAAATTTTAAAAATGTGATAAAACAATCTTCAACACATTTGGTTCTCTTTGAGGGTTCTCGCATGTGATAATGAAGTTGATTGCATGGAACAATCGCCACAATTCTCGCTTAATTCTGGCTCAGATCCTTTTACAAATAGGAGCGCTCGGTAATATTTCCTCTTTTTTTGTTATTCAGCATGTAAATAGGTCAGCAAACCTTGCGGCGCATCTTTGTGCGAACCGTGCTTGCTGCACTTTGAATGTGGCCGAGAGCTGGCTTGATGAAACACCTCGCTTCCTTCTTCTCTTTTTGCGGGGTACCTCGCTTCCTAGTGACCAGTCTCTTGGCTGGTCGTCCTAAGAATGCTTATATATGAATAAAGCTCTCTCATTTCCCCGCAAAAAAGATTAAGCCATATTAACCGGAAAGGAGGGAGTATGGACTAGCACTACTTTTTGGTGTGTCCCGTCAACTCGCAGAACGAGGAGAAGCTTGTAGGACTTGTTGAAGCTCGCTTACGCCTTTTGACTAATGCAACCTACCCTCGCCCAGGCGGTGGACATGCATCAGTTCATTTGGTGTCAGATTGCCACAGGCATACACTCTAGTACCCAACATGCGGAGTACCATCATTGTTCGACTTCACGAAGAGGAAAAGAGCCAAGTGCAAGGTTTATAGTTGTACGAGTAGTACTACTACTAGAACCGCATGGTGGAGCGTCTGTACTCTTATTTTATTTTAATCTCTGATAAAGTACACATTTATTCGGGAGAAGGGCGGAAAATGGCAGCCCAATGGTAGTGTTAAAAAACATCGAACATGTAATGATGATATCGATCAACCATGCTCGAATATATCTTGGCCTCCGTGTGAGCCGTCTGTGTGTTCTCGCTCCTCGACTCTCGCAAGGAACGACAGGTTGGCAATTTTGCCGTCAATTGAGATCGGTTTGCTCACACTCCGGTCCCACATGTCAGTGATATGCCAAGAGGAAGTGCATTGACCGACTGGCCATACGCGTACTTGGTTTTGCACCTTCAGGCCATGCTTGGAATGGTTGTATTTCAATACGGAGGCGTATAACTTACACCTGTAAGTTACTGGCCGCTGTGCAAATTCCAGCCGGAATTGAAACGACGGGCGCAGGTGTTTATTTTTTACAAGTGTATTCAAAAGAGAAACGGTGATCCAAATAGGGCCTCATACTACTCCTCCCTCCGTCATAGTTTACAGGGCACGCTTCATTCTGATGCATTTCTCTCCATGCATTTCCACCACCAGAGAGACTTTAGAGCGTATTGATGGTTGCTTCTTCCGAGCAACTTACAGTGGGAAAGGTGGGCTTATGATTTGACTGCTCATTACTACTCACTATTAGTGCGGCGCAACAACCGGGCTGAGTCTCCCATGCGGTTGTGCACTACTCCCTCCGTTCTTAAATATACTATGGAGTATTTGTCTTTCTTGAGATTTCAACGAGTGACTACATACGAAGCAAACTGAGTGAATCTACACTCTAAAATATGTCCATTTGAAATTTGTAAAAAGACAAATATTTAGGAACGGAGGAAGTATAATTTTGTGCATGGCACATGGACCCGGATGCTGAAGAGGCTTCTGGCAATGCTATCAAGATTCCAGCATTTGTTTACATAATTGACGTACTATACAAATAATTTTCCAGTGACATGAAATTGTACAATGCTCTGAGCTTTCAACTTTTGTTTCGTGTGTCTTCCCATCGATGCTCTTTCGGAAATAATAAAAAACTAACTTCCTTGCTAATGCATCTCAATGATTAGCAGATCAGAGCTAATATTTACATCACAACTGAAGACAAAGTTGTGAGAAGGTGTTAAATTAAAATTGATCCATGCTTTCATTGGCAGGAACGTCCCCCCAGCTCTGTCTAAATCAACAAGGCATGTTGGGAAAAAGGTAGCTGTCTGGAGCATGCAACATTCCTATCATTTTGTGCAGTTCCACTAAAATAGAGCTGAGCGTCCCTATTCCAAAGATATTAAGTGTGATTACGATAATAAAGGACTGTTGATGAAACAATAAACACACAAATAGAAGCCGGTCACCTTTGCAGTCTCTCTTAAGACTAACTAGTTGGAGAAGATTAAGCGAATAGTTGGAGAAGATTAGGCTCGGAGTTGGATGAGGAGGATAGAGCAAAACCAATCTCCCTTTGTGCAGTCGCACTGAAATGTAGACGTTGCCCGTGTGACATTTTAGTACAACTGCACAAAACACTCTTAAGAAAAAAGTGATTTGTGCAGTTCATCAAAAGGTCGCAATAGCAACGAGGTGAAATGGATAGCCATGTTTGCAAAAAAGAGGTAGAAAGGAAACAATTACTGGCCAATAACAGTTGATGACACATGCGACGACAAAAAAGAAGCATATTCCATGTCATAAGGGAAGATAACAACCCGGTTGTGTCTAAAACGGTGTGAGGACAAGATTGCAATATGGAAAGTACACCGGACGAGCTACGTTTTGGGCAAAGAACTATGTTAGATCCACATGCAAGATTTTCCACATGCAGCGACGTGGCAAGACGGGCAGTGGAGCAAGGCCGGAGGGGATACCTGGGGGTCGTTGGGATGTAACTAGGTGAGCGGCAGCGGGCGGGATCTGCCCATACTGCGGCATCGAGCAGGTGGCGTAGGCCCTACCGCGCCGGAGCTTGGTCAGAGAGAACGACGGGTACCGCAGATCGGGACATGCTGCCTCAGCACCGTCGGACGGAGAAACGATGCACATCCTCCCTTTCCGCCGGCGGACGGGATGCGGCCGGATCAGTGACCAACGGTGATAGAGAGAGGCCACCGCCGCCTTGTGTGAGATACTCTGAAGAGAGACAAACCCACGCAGGCAGGCTCCATTGTATATAGTGGAGCGGACTACCTTTTTCTCCATAAAAATCATTTTATATTCTGTGTACGTGCCATTGAGCGATATAACTTTATTTAAAAATAACGCGCCAACGCATCAAGTCGAACTTTGTTTCGTGCACGCGTGGTACACAACCTCCGTTGGTAAACAACCGCTACACGCGTTCAAATTAGCACGTGGGCTGCCATTTCGTACAGAAATGAGCTCCACCATGTACCCGCGTGGGTGTGGCTGGGCACGAAGCGTGAGTACATGCACCTATTCTCTTCGTGTACGTACACCACCTACGTGGGGTTGTGTGATAGAGATACAAACGTAGAGAGATATAGTGTGTGGGTTCGTGAGTGTTTTTTCTGGGGGTGTCAATCAAAAAATGTAACATATGCAATGTGTGTCAAAATAGAGACCTGGATATATCATATATATATATAGGGGCAATCACGAGAAGAGAGGGAGGTATCATCGGCTTGAGGTATCCATAGAATCGAAGAGAGGGATGATGTGTGTGTGCCCGCGCGATCGATAAAGAGAATTCCCCCTTCTAACCCTGAGCCGAAAGGGCCGCTAGTTCAAATCGGTGGGGGTACATTTGTAACACACCCTACATTTTGGACAAGCGCGTCCCTAAGTCATGGTTCCCCCCCTCCCATCGCCTCCTTTTCGCCATTCGAATTCTGGCCGCCATAACCTCTCAGCTCCAGCCGCGAAACCCCACCCTCCTCCGTCCGCCACCTCATCGCTGCCCAGCCTGAGCCTCTTCCCCTACGACGTCGTCCACCACAACAGCTCGACGTCCCTCATCCGCCTCCCCGGATGAGGATCCGTCGACCATCCCGTCGTCCCACCGGTTCAGCCGCCCCGTTCTCCACCTCCAAGGAGATGCTCCGACGATCGCCTCATCTATCGCGGCTGCTCCATCACCACAGCGCCGCCTTAACCTGCTCCACCGGAACCGCAGCATCCTTACCGACTCCTCGGACAAAGCCGAGGCCTACTCGGCGCCACCAAAGAGGTTGTACACTCATTGCATTGCACCTTCTCCTTAACTCGACCTCCCGGCGCCGACGGTGCTCCATCTCGCACCCCCATGGAGCGTCTACCTCGAAGCCGGCACCGCGGGCGACATCTCCACGGCGGCTCTCCCCAGTGCGAGGCCCCTTCGGCGGCGGCGTCCATACAACCCGGATCTGCTGCTGCTGCTCTGGCTTTCGCTCGGTCGGCTCCTGCTGCTACTCCGGCTCTCGCTCGCTCGCCCAGCTGCTGCTGCTCCGGCTCTCACTCGCTCGCTCGCGCTGCTGCTCTCCCCCTCGCTCGTGCTGCTGCTCTGCTCCAATTTAGCTACACTTCAGTCGACTGAATCGACTTTTGGGTCAGTCGATTTTCAGGGGGTGGTGGGTCTCGCCGGAGTTAAGGAAGAACCACCCGCAGCGGGGAGGGGGGCTCGCCGGAGAGGTGCCCCACTATCTATCTTAGGGTTCTGGGTGGGGTGCTGCTCGCCAATGGTGGGGGCACGATGGTGGGGCGGTGGCATGGGGATCGCCGGAGAAAAAGCTTGGCGCGCGGGGGAGGGGGGCTAGAGGGCTAGCCGGGGTGGCGGCGGACCGACAGTGCGGAGTTGTTTCGGGGCGGCGAGGCGGCGGTGGGGAGTTGTTTCGGGGCGGCGAGGCGACAGCGGACCGGCGGTGGGGAGTTGTTTCGGGGCAGCGAGGCGGCGGCGGACCGGCGGTGGGGAGTTGTTTCGAGGCGGCGAGGCGGTGCGGGGTTCGGCTGGTGGTGGCTGGCGGCTCAGGCGGGTGCAGGTTGAAGATAAACTGCAGGCCCTCCCTAAACTATCCCATGTGAAGTGCCTCTCTGCTACCATTGCGTTCAGTTTCGACAGTAACATTCAGATTCCACAATAAATTTTAGTTTCGACAGTGAAGTTCAAAGTCAACGGTTTTTACCTCATCTGTTGTAGTCGGGTGGTTTTTGGTGATGTAAATTTTACATCTATCACTTTTTGGTAATGCATTTTACATCATCTATTGGAGATGCTATTAGAATCCCACTTGAGATTAATAATGTATGTCTTGTGCTGCTTCAGCCTTGACGTCTTACGGCTCACCGGAGCTGCTCCAAGGACGGAACGATCCATCACAACAGAGCAGTGCCCTAGATGTCGTCTACAGATTCCTCAGATCTTCCTCCACACCTCCGACAGCCACCTCTGCCTCAACTTCTTCAGCGACCAACCCAATGATGCTGAGGTCGACACGGCTACGGCAAAGAGGTTGTACACTTGTCGCATCACTTATTACTCTACATTCATGTCGATCCATTAGGGCTATTGTGGTTCAACGAAAAAACATAGCAATAGGAAATTTTCCTATGGCACTCTACTATTCAATTATTCATGCATTTTGTTGAAAGGAATGGAGCAAAACATCCACCTGGACCTACTTTTCAGAATCCTATGCATGAAAACAAGACCAAGTGCATTAGTGGCAGAATAACATTCTAACTGTACACGCTTTCATATGGTTTCACTTTATTTTGGCCATGTTTCTTTGCATTCCTCTGCTCCTCCTTTTCCTGTGAACCAAACACTCAAGTTGACAGAAATCCTGTATTCACAAATGCTCTGTTTCCCATGTGCATTCCTGTCCTATTCTGGTGTTTTTCCTCCTATCCCTTTGTTTTTAGAATCATGCAAGCCAAATGAGCCCTTACAGAATTACGTCAGTTACAGGTAGGTGTCGAAGAAAACTTTGTGTGGTTTTTCCTGCTCCTGCCGCGACGTCGTCCACCTCACCTGAGCTGCTCCATCGACAGAAGCATCCACCAAACCAGACATCACGACTCCTGGCCGTCTTTCGCCGCCTCAGATCTCCTTCCCTGCCGCAGCACCCACCGCAACGGCATCACCATCATCAACTCAGCAGATGAACCGGAGGAGTACACGGGTCCACAAGAGAGGTCGCACTCTTTTGTTTCTGCTTATGTTATGCATTGCTTAATATTACCTGCTACTTTATTGTCCTGTTCACCTCTTAGACTCCAAGTCAGGTCCAAATTGATGTTCAAATTTGAGTTCTAAATTAGTTGTGGGGCACATATCGAGGCAGCAATGAATAGTATCTCTGTCTAATATCTGGTTCACCTAGAGTATGCCTATGTTGTTCATCTTGGGTGGGAAACAAATAGTAAAGCAATCATCATCTGTTTTTTTATTGAATTAAAGCAATCATCAGCCTACTATCATTATTTTTGGATCCATCCACTGGTTGTTACCATTACTCTAGATTGTTACCGTTACTCTAGATTTCTGCATGCTCTCCTTACATATTCTCACTATATTTTTTTGTATGTATGTCAGATATTGTACACAGTCATGTTGAACATGTAGAGAAAAAGAGAAGAGTTTGTGCGGCAATACAATGTCATGCAGACATCGCTCCATGGTAGGTTCAATGACAAACCCTCCCCCCCCTCTCCAGATTGTAATCCAGAGGAAGATCTCTGTTCTGAGGCTAATTCAGACGCAGCTGACCACTCCTATTTACCCCCCAAGGTGTTTGCTCTAACTTGGCATGATGATGTTAGTCATATCATGCATATCTTGAGGAAGATCTCTGTTCTGAGGCGAATTCAGACGTAGCTGACCACTCCTATTTACCCCCCAAGGTGTTTGCTCTAACCTGGCATGATGATGTTAGTCATATCATGCATATGTTGCCTTGCAGTGCCTACTTCCGACATCATATATGTCATCTGCTTAGTTTAGACATGTTCTATAATACCACCTATTTAGTTTCAATATCATATATGGGAATTATGCAATGCCATCCTGTTTAACCAGGCATCATATATTTGAATGATATCGAGCCCATCCTTTTCTTCATTAAATTTCCATTTGTCGACAATGTTTTTACATTAAACTACTCTTCCTGTGAATCAGCCATTTGAGTGGGTGACGGAAAAATCTGGAGTGAAAACAAGGCCTTCAGAGCAGACAGTGCTACCTGTCGAAGCAGATCTCTTGTTGGGTCCCGATAGCTCCTCAGAGATGGATTCAGAGACAGATGACCATTCCTATTCCTCCACCCAGGTGTATGCTCTAACTTGGCACAGTTCTACTGCTCATATCATGCATATGGTGTCTTGCATTGCATAGTTTAGACATCATATACACAATATTCAACACCATGTTCTTAGTTCAGACATCATATATGCGAATGCCCTCCGCTTAGCATATAAATCACATATGTGAATTAAATCATGCGATCCTGGTTACTTAGATAACATGTATGTGAATTATGTCATGCGATCATGTTTAGTTAGTCATCATATCTTTGAATTATGTTATGCTATGCTATCCAGTTTAGATAGACATCATATATGTGAAATTATGTCATGTTATCCATTTTAGTTAAACAACATACATGTCAATTATTTAATGCCCTCTTTTTTCCACACTATCTATTGCATCTGTCTCTCATAGAATGTCTGTACATTCAATTATGTTTCCTGCTTATCAGCCATTTGAATTGGAGCGGGTGATGGTAGTATCTAGCGGAGTAAAAACACGGTCTTCAAATAAAACAGTGCTACCTCTTGGTGGAGATAGCACCCCGGTTGTACATGCACAAGAACCAGCCCTACCACACATAACCCAGACTCTCGTAGATTTTACCCCTACAGCGATGGACAGAGAACCAGCTTCACCCAATCTAGCCCCAACCCCAGCAGATAGTAACCCAGTTCTTGTTGACACAACACCATCTCCACCACAGAGCTCCCAAACAAGAGCAGTTAGTAAGGCAGCTCCAGTGCCCAAAGCGCCAGTACTACCACGGTGAACCCCAACTCTACCAGTTAGTACACCTATTCCTGTGGAGGAAGCACAACCAGCCATTCATAGTTTAGCATCTATCGCATTTGATGTTGTTAAATCCTATGTGCGTATCTTCCCATCATGGAAATATTATACTAAAGATGAAGGAAAATGCCAGTTGTAGGTGTTTGTCCAGGAGTTATGTGTAAGTAATGTTATTCATGGCAATTACTTTGCTTTGTCCCATACATTCTACCTCCATGATGGTTATAATACAGCAAATTTTCCCATTTTTCTCTATAGAGAAGGACCGATTTGGAAACTCAGGATGAGGTAACCTGTGCTAATACCTCTGCTATCTTCAAGAATGCTTGGTGGCAGTATCAGAATTACCTGAAGAAAACGTACTTCACTGGCGAAGAAACTCATCAAATTCCCTTACGTTCTCCTGAGACACGTTTACTGGACGATGACTGGGAACGCCTTGTTCTTTACTGGTCCCGAACCAAGAATGTGGTAAGGTCTATGAGCTCATTTTATTTTAAGTACTATACGCTTGCGTCTTACTGTACTTTGTTCATGTAGAACAAGTGCTTAAACCTGAAGAACAACTGTTCTCATTTAAGATTCCATTGCTATCCTGCATACTGCTTTGCTCTTGTATCACTGTATTTACTCATACAAACTTATTTTTAAATTGAACTGTCCAATGGAAACTCCAATGGCACAACAGGTATGTTTACGCATGTTTCTTTAACAGGTTTGCTCTTATAAATAGCTCTATTGATTTCAATTTCAATTGTGTATACAGTTGACTTCTCATATCATGCACATTACTAGCATCATAACAGGGCCAATAGTGTTGTTGTACATGTAGACCCGTGGTACCCATCTGAAATCTTGTTGTGCCATTTAGTTTCCCAAGCTTTGTATTTTTTTTAGTGTTGCTTTCTCTTGAACTGATATGATTTGAACCATGTCTCTATTTTGATTTGGGAAGACAATGCACTGACCATAGGACAGAGATATATGTTTGTTTGATGCTTTTATAATGTACTACTTGGCAACAGAAGACTTGGTAGTTTAATCTTGTCCACCTTACTAATGAACTGGTTCACTGAAATGAGTTTCATATACTAGTACATGCTAAACATGTTATGTGTCTGCTTGTTTCTTCTTTTAGAATGCTGACAGAATATTGGGGAAGAGTGCCTTATTAAGCAATGATAAAGGAAGTAATGCAGATAATGTTCAGGATCGTGAGACATCCTTGTTGGTCTCCAACAAAGCTGATAAAACAGCTAAGGAAAACTATCTTGAAGACAGTGAGGCAACCCCAAAGTCCTGTCTTGGTTTACTGTTCGAGTTACTGGCCACTACCGCTTGCACAAGCTATTCAAACTCACTGTCTGAATCAGTTTGGTTTCTTGAGTCTCAACTACAAGCTGAAAGACATCGATCAGCTGTGCTGCGACAAGAAGCGGAAGGACTGCGGAAGTCCCTGGAGCATTCAGATGCATACTTTCTGGTGCAACAACAAGCGTTGGAGGATTTTAGCGCCAAACAGGACAAAGATAATAAGCTTGCTAAGCTTATTGCCAGCATGGTGGATACCCAGGATAACGTTTCTTGAGCTCTTCTGAAGTTGTTTCAGTTATGGACTTGTTTTGCTGCTACGTTTATTTGCACTGGTGGCCAATTTTGACGGCCAGTGTATGTAATATGTTGCTTTGTTCCCTATATTTGCACTGGTGGCGAACTTTGATGCCCAGTGGATGTAATATGTGCAATAGCTGTAATAGGCTAGCGTTAGTTGCTTGCTTATTTATTTCCTTATTGTCTTGTCTAGTTGTTTGCTTGTAGTCACTGCAGTTCCTTTTCCGCATTTTTTTAGTGGCCACAATAACCTAGTTTTGGTAACTAGGCCACAATAATCATGGCAACACACGGACGGTTGTAACCATGGGCCTCCTACGGGCCGTAGGATCCGTGGGCCTTCTACGGGCCGTATGATCCATGGGCCTTTTACAGGCCGTAGGATCCATGGACTTTCTACGGGCTGTATGATCCATGGGCCTTTTACGGGCCGTATGATCCATGGGCCTTCTACGGCCCATAGGATCCATTGGCCTTCTACGGGCCGTATAATCATTTCGCCAAACATGGGTCGTACTATTCGTGGACCATAACGGGTCGTTAAAAGGCCGTATTTGATAACGTTATGAAAACAGCCCAACGGGTTAACGGGTCACAAACGGGCCGAATGTAACCACGGGCTATATTTGGCCCACAAACGAAATAGGCCAGTAACGGACTGTATCTAACCGGATTCTAGAAATGAGCCCAAGAATAAATGGGCCCTTAGAAAGGCCGAAAGTTAACACGGGCTAGAAACGGCCGACGGAATAATGGGCCATTAATGGGTATAAAGCAATACACTATTCATTATGAGCGAGTTTCATCTCGGGCCTTTAATGGGCCGAGAGTTACAAAGGGCCTCATATGGGCCGAAAGACATCATGGGCCATACAAGGACCGGAAGTTACAACGGGCTGGAATCATATTGGACGGCCCAGATGAAGCTACTGGGCTTAATTCCGATAGGACGTAACGGGCCGGTAGTAAGCGGGTCGTAAATGGGCTATATATGAACAGGCTGTTAACATGCTTTCCATGGGCCGGCCCGTTACCTTTTGACCAAGTCAAACGGGCCGGCCTTTTCACGGGAATGGGCCTCTGTTGGGCCGTGCCACGTGTCGACGTATCATAGGCGCCTCCTGTCGAATGAGTGGATGACATGTGTCCGAACGTTGAGCCGACACGTGTTTCCTCTGGCCAATGAGAATTTTACACGTGGAAAATTCCCATTGGTCCGGGCTGTTAACGGGTTAACGGGTTATCGGATCCAAAACCGGACCCGATAGCTTAACAGCATCCCATTACGGTGGATGCCACGTGTCGGTCACCCTTGACGAAAGCACTTCTATGACGCGCGATTTATCGTCATGGAAGTGGACACTTCCGTGATGATAATTTTGGTAATGTCATGGAACACTTCTACGATAGCACATGTATGACTATCTTGATTCTGTCATAAATTTGTCATGGATGTACATGCATGACAGAAAACCTGACCTACTGTGACAAACACGTATCATCACGGAAGTGTCTTTTTTTGTATTGAGAATACCGCATATAGGTAGATATAGTGGACTCATGTGGCAAAACTGGTTTAAAGGGTTTTGGATGCACAAGTAGTGATCATACTTAGTGCGAAATGAAGGCTAGCAAAAGATTGAGAAGTGACCAACCAAGAAACGAATAATCTCATAAGCGAGAACTAAGCATAATTAACACCGAATAATGCACCACAAGTAGGATATAATTTCGTTGCATAATTATTGACTTTCGTGCTTGCATAGGGAATCAAAAACCTTAACACCAATATTCTTACTAAAGCATAATTACTCCTCAAGATGACTCACATATCACATGATCATATCTCAAAACTATTACTGAGAATCAAGTTTATTTTGTCCAATGATCTTCATGAAAGTTTTTATTATATCCTTCTTGGATATCTATCACTTTGGGACTAATTTTCATGTGTTGCTTTTGACAAGCTCAAACAAATATAAGTGAAGATCATGAGCATAATATTTCTTTCTATCAAATTAATTTAAGTGAAGTAAGAGAGAATTTCTTAAAAAATTTACTAAATCTCAAATAAATCTAAGTGAAGCAAGAGAGCATTTCTTCAAAAATACTAAAGCACACCGTGCTCAAAAAGATATAAGTGAAGCACAGAGCAAGTCCATAGCTCATAAAAATTTAAGTGAAGCATAGAGAGAAATTCTAACAAGTCATAGCATAATTTTGGCTCTCTCAAATAGGTGTGTCCAGCAAGGAATCAAGACTTAAAACACAAAATAAAAATAGCAAAGACTCATATCATACAAGATGCTCCAAGCAAAACACATAGTATGTGACGAATAAAAATATAGTTTCGAGTAAAATACCGATGGTCGTTAGAAGAAAGAGGGGATGCCACTCGGGGCATCCCCAAGCTTAGTTGCTTGCTCTCTTTTGGATAATAGCTTGGGATGCCGGGGCACCCCAAGCTTAGGCCTTCTTACTCCTTATTCCTTCATCCATCGTATGATAACCCAAAACTGGAAAACTTCAATCACACGAAACTCAACAAAACCTTCGCGAGATCCGTTAGTGTAAGAATTTAGAATCTTTTGCTAGCCAAAATTTCTATACTAAGCGGGAATACTGCTTGTGCATCCAAATTCCTTGAACCAAGTTTCTTCCATGAGTGTCCACCATATCTACTTATATGCGGTATTTACATGCTGTTCCAAGTAAATTTGCATGTGCCAAACTCTAAACCTTCAAATAATAATCTGTTTTGTATGCCTGAATCGCTCATGTAGCGACTAGGGGCTGTCTGTATCTTCCATGCTAGGTAGGTTATTCTCACGATGAGTGGACTCCGCTCATCATTCACGAGAAAATGGCTGGTAATTGGGATGCCCAGTCCTATGATCAAAAGATCAAAAACAAATCGCAAATAAATTAAACAAAACTCCCCCAGGATTGTTGATAGTTGGACAGTACCCTTTGTTTTGGACCAGCCGTGGAATGTGATTGTTGGTGGAGGGGGAGTAAAATCTTTACCTTTCTGTTTGGGAACCGCCTATAATGTATCTAGTATGGAAGATATTGGGAATTCTTGGTTGTTATGTTGACAATGAAAGCATACCTCTCAAAATTATTTTCATCTCTATTTTAAAAGCTTCAAGCTCTGGCACCTATGCAAATCCCTGCTTCCCTCTGTGAAGGGCCTATCTTTTACTTTTATGCAAGAGTCAGTAGTATTCCATCCCATTCCAACCTACTCTTTAGTTGGCAAGCATCATGTGATGGGGAAAGATCTAAGCATATATGGCCATTCAAATACATTTGATCCTGAATTGTTATTGTTGACAATTATCTATATGATAATTAAGTTGGGAGGCGAAACACTAAGCCCCTATCTTTTTTTGTGTTCGATGGATGCTATTTGTTCTAAAAATATGCTTTGAGTGGTAGCAATCATGGAAGAATATATGATAGTTGAGTATGTGGGATTTGCTAAATCAAAGCTCTTACATAGACCCTTCTTGAAAATAAGATGAATTGCAATTGTTTGATGACTGAGAACATAGTTTGTTAGTTTTCAAGATAGTTTATGGTCTATGCTTTAACATGTGAATAGCTTGCTACTTGATCATGAGAAGCTTTATGATATGAGCTACTACTATGATATATAATGATGCTATAAAAAGTGATTGAAATTATCATTGATCAAACTTGTGCACTTGATAGCATTCCACATCAAAAATTCTGTTTTTATCATTTACCTACTTGAGGACGAGTAGGAATTAAGCTTGGCGATGCTTGATACGTCTCCAACGTATCTATAATTTTTTTATTGTTCCATGCTATTATATTATCCATCTTGGATGTTTTATATGCATTTATATGCTATTTTACATGATTTTTGGGACTAACCTATTAACCTAGAGCCGAGTGCCAGTTTATGTTTTTCCCTTGTTTATGAGTTTTACAGAAAAGGAATATCAAACGGAGTCCAAACGAGCTGAAAATTTACGGTGATTTATTATGGACCAGAAGAAGCCCCCAGAGAAAAAGAGTTGGGCCAGAAGAGTCCCGAGCCAACGACAAGGTTGGAGGGCGTGCCCTACCCCCCGGGCACGTCCTCCGTCCTTATCATTGACTCGTGGACCCCCCTGACGTGAAACCAATGCCAAAAATTCCTATAAATAAAGAAACCCCCAGAAATAAACCTAGATCGGGAGTTTCGCCGCTGCAAGCCTCTGTAGCCACGAAATAACAATCGGGAGCCCATTCCGGCACCCTGCCGGAGGGGGAAACCATCATTGGAGGCCATCTTCATCATCCCATGCGCTCTCCATGACTAGGAGGGAGTAGTTCACCCTCGGGGCTAAGGGTATGTACCAGTAGCTATGTGTTTGAACTCTCTCTCGTGTTCTTGATTTGGCACAATCTTGATGTACCGCGAGCTTTGCTATTATAGTTGGATCTTATGATGTTTCTCCCCCTCTACCTTCTTGTAACGGATTGAGTTTTCCCTTTGAATTTATCTTATTGGATTGAGTCTTAAAGATTTGAGAACACTTGTTATATATCTTGCATGTGCTTATCTGTGGTGACAATGGGATTGATGTCTACTACACAACCTTCTTCTTGTAGACGTTGTTGGGCCTCCAAGTGCAGAGCTTTGTAGGACAGTAGCAAATTTCCCTCAAGTGGATGACCTAAGGTTTATCAATCCGTGGGAGGCGTAGGATGAATATGGTCTCTCTCAAGCAACCCTACAACCAAATAACAAAGAGTCTCTTGTGTCCCCAACACACCCATTACAATGGTAAATTGTATAGGTGCACTAGTTCGGCGAAGAGATGGTGATACAAGTGCAATATGGATGGTAGATATAGGTTTTTGTAATCTGAAAATATAAAAACAGCAAGGTAACTAATGATAAAAGTGAGCGTAAACGGTATTGCAATGCTAGGAAACAAGGCCTAGGGTTCATACTTTCACTAGTGCAAGTTCTCTCAACAAGGATAACATAATTAGATCATATAACAATCCCTCAACATGCAACAAAGAGTCACTCCGAAGTCACTAATAGCGGAGAACGAACGAAGAGATTATTGTAGGGTACGAAACCACCTCAAAGTTATCCTTTCTGATCGATCTATTCAAGAGTCCGTAGTAAAATAACACGAAGCTATTCTTTTTGTTCGATCTATTCTAGAGTTCGTACTAGAATAACACCTTAAGACACAAATCAACCAAAACCCTAATGTCACCTAGATACTCCAATGTCAACACAAGTATCTGCGGGTATGATTATACGATATGCATTACACAATCTCAGATTCATCTATTCCACCAACACAAAGAACTTCAAAGAGTGCCCCAAAGTTTCTACCGTAGAGTCAAGACGAAAACGTGTGCCAACCCCTATGCATAAGTTCACAAGGTCACTGAACCCGCAAGTTGATCACCAAAACATACATCAAGTAGACCACGTGAATATCCTATTGTCACCACAGATAAGCACATGCAAGACATACATCAAGTGTTCTCAAATCCTTAAAGACTCAATCCGATAAGATAACTTCATAGGGAAAACTCAATCTATTACAAGAGAGTAGAGGGGGGAAACATCATAAGATCCAACTATAATAGCAAAGCTCACGATACATCAAGATCGTGCCGAATCAAGAACACGAGAGAGAGAGAGAGAGAGAGATCAAACACATAGCTACTGGTAGATACCCTCAGCCCCGAGGGTGAACTACTCCCTCCTCGTCATGGAGAGCGCCGGGATGATGAAGATGGCCACCGGTGAGGGATCCCCCCTCCGGCAGGGTGCCAGAACAGGGTCCCGGTTGGTTTTTGGTGGCTACAGAGGCTTGCGGCGGCGGAACTCCCGATCTAGGTTTCTTTTCGGGGGTTTCTATATTTATAGGGATTTTTGGCGTCGAGAACAAGTCAGGGGGGTCTCCGAGGCGGCCACGAGGTAGGGGGCGCGCCCAGGGGGTAGGGCGCACCCCCCACCCTCATGGGTGCCTCAGGACTCTTCCGGTCCATCTCCGATACTCCGTGGGCTTCTTCTGGTCCAAAAATAATCTCCGTGAAATTTCAGGTCAATTGAACTCCGTTTGGTTTTCCTTTTCTGCGATACTCAAAAATAAGGAAAAACAGAAACTGGTACTGGGCTCTAGGTTAATAGGTTAGTCCCAAAAATCATATAAAATAGCATATAAAACATCCTAAATGGATAACATAATAGCATGGAACAATCAAAAATTATAGATACGTTGGAGACGTATCAAGCATCCCCAAGCTTAATTCCTGCTCGTCCTCGAGTAGGTAAATGTTAAAAACAGAATTTTTGATGTGGAATGCTACCTAACATAATTATCAATGTATTTTATTTATTGTGGCATGAATGTTCAGATCCGAAAGATTCAAGACAAAAGTTTAATATTGACATAAAAATAATAATACTTCAAGCATACTAACCAAGCAATTATGTCTTCTCAGAATAACATGGCCAAAGAAAGCTCATCCCTACAAAATCATATAGTTTGGCTATGCTCCATCTTTGTCACACAAAATGCTCTCATCATGCACAACCCCGATGACAAGCCAAGCAATTGTTTCATAATTTAGTATTCTCAAACTTTTTCAACTTTCACGCAATACATGAGTGTGAGCCATGGACATAGCACTATAGGTGGAACAGAATATGATGATGGAGGTTGTGTGGAGAAGACAAAACGTGAGAAAATCTCACATCGACGCGGCTAATCAACAGGCTATGGAGATGCCCATCAATTGAAGTCAATGCGAGGAGTAGGGATTGCCATGCAACGGATGCACTAGAGCTATAAATGTATGAAAGCTCAACAAAAGAAACTAAGTGGGTGTGCATCCAACTTTCTTGCTCACGAAGACCTAGGGCATTTGAGGAAGCCCATTTTTGGAATATACAAGCCAAGTTCTATAATGAAAAATTCCCACTAGTATATGAAAGTGACAAAATAAGAGACTCTCTATCATGAAGATCATGGTGCTACTTTGAAGCACAAGTGTGGAAAAAGGATAGTAGCATCGTCCCTTCTCTCTTTTTCTCTCATTTTTTTGGGCCTTCCTTTTTTTGACCTTTCTCTTTTTTTCTTTTTTTATTTGTCCTTTCTCTTTTTTTGGCCTTTCTCTTTTTTTTCCACACACAGGACAATGCTCTAATGATGATGATCATCACACTTCTATTTATTTACAACTCAAGGATTACAACTCGATACTAGAACAAAATATGACTCTATATGAGTGCCTCCGCTAGTGTACCGGGATGGGCAATGAATCAAGACTGACATGTATGAAAAATTATGCATGGTGGCCTTGCCACAAATACGATATCAACTGCATGATCATGCAAGGCAATATGACAATGATGAAGCATGTCATAATAAATGGAACGGTGGAAAGTTGCATGGCAATGTATCTCGGAATGGCTATGGAAATGCCATATTAGGTAGGTATGGTGGATGTTTGGAGGAAGATATAAGGAGGCTTATGTGTGATAGAGCGTATCATATCACGGGGTTTGGATGCGCCTGCGAAGTTTGCACCAACTCTCGAGGTGAGAAAGGGCAATGCACGGTACCGAAGAGGCTAACAATGATGGAAGGGTGAGAGTGCGTATAATCCATGGACTCAACATTAGTCATAAAGAACTCACATACTTATTGCAAACATCCACAAGTCATCAAAACCAAGCACTACGCGCAAGCTCCTAGGGGGATAGATTGGTAGGAAAAGACCATCGCTCGTTCCCGACCGCCACTCATAAGGAAGGCAATCAAAGAACACCTCATGCTTCAAATTTGTCACACAACGGTTACCATACGTGCATGCTATGGGACTTGCAATCCTCAACACAAGTATTTCTAAATTTCACAATTACTCAACTAGCACGACTCTAATATCACCATCTTTATATCTCAAAACAATTATCAAGTATCAAACTTCTCATAGTATTCAATGCACTCTATATGAAAGTTTTTATTATACCCATCTTGAATGCCTATCATATTAGGACTAATTTTATAACCAAAGCAAATTACCATGCTGTTCTAAAATACTCTCAAAATAATATAAGTGAAGAATGAGAGATCAATAATTTCTATAAAATAAAACCACCACCGTACTCTAAAAAGATATAAGTGAAGCACTAGAGCAAACGACAAACTACTCCGAAAAATATAAGTGAAGATCAGTGAGTAGTTGAATAATTATGTAACTATATGAAGACTCTCTAACATTTAAGAATTTCAGATCTTAGTATTTTATTCAAACAGCAAGCAAAACAAAAGAAAACAAAATGACGCTCCAAGCAAAACACATATCATGTGGTGAATAAAAATATAGCTCCAAGTAAAGTTATCGATGAACGAAGAAGAAAGAGGGGATGCCATCCGGGGCATCCCCAAGCTTAGGCTCTTGGTTGTCCTTGAATATTACCTTGGGGTGCCTTGGGCATCCCCAAGCTTAGGCTCTTGCCACTCCTTATTCCATAGTCCATCGAATCTTTATCCAAAACTTGAAAACTTCACAACACAAAACTCAATAGAAAACTCGTAAGCTCCGTTAGTATAAGAAAATAAATCACCGCTTAAGTACTGTTGTGAACTCATTATAAATTCATATTGGTGTAATATCTACTGTATTCCAACTTCTCTATGGTTCATACCCTCCGATACTACTCATAGATTCATCAAAATAAGCAAACAACACAATGAAAACAGGATCTGTCAAAAACAGAACAGTCTGTAGTAATCTGTATCATTCGAATACTTATGTAATTCCAAAAATTATGAAATAAATTGGTGGACGTGAGGAATTTTTCTATTGATCATCTGCAAAAAGAATCAACCTAAAATCACTCTCGTGAGGGCAAAAGTTTCTGTTTTTTACAGCAAGATCGCAAAGACTTCACCCAAGTCTTCCCAAAGGTTCTACTTGGCAAAAACACTAATTAAAACAATAAAACCACATCTAAACAGAGGCTAGATGAATTATTTATTACTAAACAGGATAAAAAGGCAAAGAACAAAAATAAAATTGGGTTGCCTCCCAACAATCGCTAACGTTTAACGCCCCTAGCTAGGCATGATGATTTCAATGATGCTCACATAAAAGACAATAATTGAAACATAAAGAGATCATCATGAAGAATATGACTAGCACATTTAAGTCTAACCCACTTCCTATGCATAGGGATTTCGTGAGCAAACAACGTATGGGAACAATAACCAACTAGCATAGGAAGGCAAAACAAGCATAACTTCAAAACTTTAAGCACTAGAGAGGAAACTTGATATTATTGCAATTCCTACAAGCATATGTTCCTCCCTCATAACAATTTTCAGTAGCATCATGAATGAACTCAACAATATAACTATCACATAAAGCATTCTTTTCATGATCTACTTGCATAGAAATTTTATTACTCTCCACATAAGCAAATTTCTTCTCATGAATAGTAGTGGGAGCAAACACAACAAAATAACTAGCATAATCCAATTGAAAATTAAAATCATGCTTACAAGTTTCATGGTTATCATTGTTCTTTATAGCATACATGTCATCACAATAATCATCATAGATAGCAACTTTGTTCTCATAATCAATTGGAACCTCTTCCGAAATAGTGGATTCATCACTAAATAAAGTCATGACCTCTCCAAATCCACTTTCATAATTATCACAATAAGATTCAACACCCTACAAAATAGTGGGATCATTACTTCCTAAAGTTGACACTCTTCCCACTTTCATCAATATAATCATCATAAATAGGAGGCATGCTATCATCATAACAAATTTGCTCATCAAAACTTGGGGGACAAAACATATCTTCTTCATCAAACATAGCATCCCCAAGCTTGTGGCTTTGCATATCATTAGCATCATGGGTATTCAAAGAATTCATACTAACAACATTGCAATCATGCTCATCATTCACATATTTTATGCCAAGCATTCTATATAATTCTTCTTCTAGTACTTGAGCACAATTTTCCTTCCCATAATTTTCACGAAAGACATTAAAAAGATGAAGCATATGAGGCACCCTTAATTCCATTTTTTAGTTTTATTTTATAGACTAAACTAGTGATAAAACAAGAAAACTAAAAGATTCGATTGCAAGATCTAAAGATATACCTTCAAGCACTCACCTCCCCGGCAACGGCGCCAGAAAAGAGCTTGATGTCTACAGTCTACTACACAACCTTCTTCTTGTAAACATTGTTGGGCCTCCAAGTGCAGAGGTTTGTAGGACAGTAGCAAATTTCCCTCAAGTGGATGACCTAAGGTTTATCAATCCATGGGAGGCGTAGGATTTAGATGGTCTCTCTCAAGCAACCCTACAACCAAATAACAAAGAGTCTCTTGTGTCCCCAACACACCCAATACAATGGTAATTTGTATAGGTGCACTAGTTCGGCGAAGAGATGGTGATACAAGTGCAATATGGATGGTAGATATAGGTTTTTGTAATCTGAAAATATAAAAACAGCAAGGTAACTAATGATAAAAGTGAGCGTAAACGGTATTGCAATGCTAGGAAACAAGGCCTAGGGTTCATACTTTCACTAGTGCAAGTTCTCTCAACAAGGATAACATAATTAGATCATATAACAATCCCTCAACATGCAACAAAGAGTCACTCCAAAGTCACTAATAGCGGAGAACAAACGAAGAGATTATTGTAGGGTACGAAACCACCTCAAAGTTATCCTTTCTGATCGATCTATTCAAGAGTCCGTAGTAAAATAACATGAAGCTATTCTTTCCATTCGATCTATCCTAGAGTTCGTACTAGAATAACACCTTAAGAAACAAATCAACCAAAACCCTAATGTCACCTAGATACTCCAACGCCACCACAAGTATCCGCGGGTATGATTACATGATATGCATTACACAATCTCATATTCATCTATTCAACCAACACAAAGAGCTTCAAAGAGTGCCCTAAAGTTTCTACCGGAGAGTCCAGACAAAAACGTGTGCCAACCCCTATGCATAAGTTCAAGGTCACTGAACCCGCAAGTTGATCACCAAAACATACATCAAGTAGATCACGTGAATATCCCATTGTCACCACAGATAAGCACATGCAAGACATACATCAAGTGTTCTCAAATCCTTAAAGACTCAATCCGATAAGATAACTTCAAAGGGAAAACTCAATCCATTACAAGAGATTAGACGGGGAGAAACATCATAAGATCCAACTATAATAGCAAAGCTCGCGATACATCAAGATCGTGCCGAATCAAGAACACGAGAGAGAGAGAGAGAGAGATCAAACACATAGCTACTGGTACATACCCTTAGCCCCGAGGGTGAACTACTCCCTCCTCGTCATGGAGAGCACCGGGATGATGAAGATGGCCACCGGTGAGGGATCTCCCCTCCGGTAGGGTGCCGGACCAGGGTCCCGATTGGTTTTTGGTGGCTCCAGAGGCTTGCGGCGGCGGAACTCCCGATCTAGGTTTCTTTATTTATAGGAATTTTTGGCGTCGGGAACAAGTCAGGGGGGTCTCCGATGCGGCCACGAGGTAGGGGGCGCGCCCAGGGGGTAGGGCGCGCCCCCCACCCTCGTGGGTGCCTGGGGACTCTTCTGGTGCATCTTCGACACTCCGTGGGCTTCTTCTGGTCCAAAAATAATCTCCGTGAAATTTCAGGTCAATTGGACTCCGTTTGGTTTTCCTTTTTCTGCGATACTCAAACACAAGGAAAAAACAGAAGCTGGCACTGGGCTCTAGGTTAATAGGTTAGTCCCAAAAATCATATAAAATACTCCCTCCGTTCATGGATATAAGGTGTATAGTTTTTGGAGAAAAATACCAAAATATAAGGTGTATTGCATTGCACAACTCGTTTGGATATTTTTTAGGGATTTGATTACATTTCCTTGTATCAAGGAAGCTCCTCTATTTTCTCATGTCAATTAGTTAGGTGAAATCTGATACGTCTCCAACGTATCTATAATTTTTTATTGTTCCATGCTATTATATATTCTGTTTTGGATGTTTAATGGGCTTATTTATACACTTTTATATTATTTTTGGGACTAACCTATTAACCGGAGGCCCAGCCCAAATTGCTGTTTTTTGCCTATTTCAGTGTTTCGCAGAAAAGGAATATCAAACGGAGTCCAAACGGAATGAAACCTTCGGGAGAGTTATTTTTGGAACAAACGTGATCGAGGGGACTTGGAGTGGACGTCAAGAAATCACGGAGGAGGCCACGAGGCAGGGGGCGCGCCTACCCCCCTGGGCGCGCCCTCCACCCTCATGGGCCCCTCGTGGCTTCATCGACCTACTTCTTCCTCCTATATATACCTACGTACCCCCAACCATCGAGGAGCACCACGAAAACCTAATTCCACCGCCGCAACCTTCTGTACCCATGAGATCCCATCTTGGGGCCTTTTCCGGCGTCCTGCCGGAGGGGGCATTGATCATGGAGGGCTTCTACATCAACACCATGGCCTCTCCGATGATGTGTGAGTAGTTTACCTCAGACCTTCGGGTCCATAGTTATTAGCTAGATGGCTTCTTCTCTCTCTTTGGATCTCAATACAAAGTTCTCCTCGATTCTCTTGGAGATATATTCGATGTAATATTCTTTTGCGGTGTGTTTGTCGAGATCCGATGAATTGTGGGTTTATGATCAAGATTATCTATGAACAATATTTGAATCTTCTCTGAATTCTTTTATGTATGATTGGTTATCTTTGCGAGTCTCCTCGAATTATCAGTTTGGTTTGGCCTACTAGATTGATCTTTCTTGCAATGGGAGAAGTGCTTACCTTTGGGTTCAATCTTGCGGTGCTCGATCCCAGTGACAGTAGGGGAAACAACACGTATTGTATTGTTGCCATCGAGGATAAAAAGATGGGGTTTATATCATATTGCATGAGTTTATCCCTCTACATCATGTCATCTTGCTTAAAGCGTTACTCCGTTCTTATGAACTTAATACTCTAGATGCATGCTGGATAGCGGTCGATGTGTGGAATAATAGTAGTGGATGCAGGCAGGAGTCGGTCTACTTGTCACGGACGTGATGCCTATATACATGATCATACCTAGATATTCTCATAACTATGCTCAATTCTATCAATTGCTCGACAGTAATTTGTTCACCCACCGTAATACTTATGCTATCTTGAGAGAAGCCACTAGTGAAACCTATGGCCCCCGGGTCTATTCTCCATCATATTAATCTTCCGTCAACAAGCTATTTCTATCTTTGTTCACTTTGCAATCTTTAATTTTAATCTTTATCATAAAAATACCAAAAATATTATCTTATCATCTCTATCAGATCTCACTTTTGCAAGTGGCCGTGAAGGGATTGACAACCCCATTATCGCGTTGGTTGCAAGGTTCTTATTTGTTTGTGTAGGTGCAAGGGACTCGAGCGTGGCCTCCTACTGGATTGATAGCTTGGTTCTCAAAAACTGAGGGAAATACTTACGCTACTTTGCTGCATCACCCTTTCGTCTTCAAGGGAAAACCAACGCAGTGCTCAAGAGGTAGCAAAATCTCGCCCAAAACTTGTGAAATTTTCCCTCCATGTGCGTTCTTTAATTTCCGTGCCAAAAACTATACACCCTATATTTAGGAATGGAGGGAGTAGCATATAAATGCATATAAAACATCCTAGATGGATAATATAATAGCATGGAACAATCAAAAATTATAGATACGTTGGAGACGTATCAGGGATATTCACGTGAACTACTTGATGTATGTTTTGGTGATCAACTTGCGGGTTCTGTGACCTTGTGAACTTATGCATTGGGGTTGGAACTCGTTTTCGTCTTGACTCTCCGGTAGAAACTTTGGGGCACTCTTTGAAGTTCTTTGTGTTGGTTTGAATAGATGAATCTGAGATTGTGTGATGCATATCGAATAATCAAACCCGCGGATACTTGTGGTGACATTGGAGTATCTAGGCGACATTAGGGTTTTGGTTGATGTGTGTCTTAAGGTGTTATTTTAGTACGAACTCTAGGGCTGTTTGTGACACTTATAGGAATAGCCAATAGATCGATCAGAAAGAATAACTTTGAGGTGGTTTCGTACCCTACAATAATCTCTTCGTTTATCCTACGCTATTAGTGACTTTGAAGTGACTCTTTGTTGCACGTTGAGGGATTGTTATATGATCTAATTATGTTATCATTGTTGAGAGAACTTGCACTAGTGAAAGTATGAACCCTAGGCCTTGTTTCCAAGCATTGCAATACCGTTTTTGCTCACTTTTGTTACTAGTTACCTTGCTGTTTTTATATTTTCAGGTTACAAAAACCTATATCTACCATCCATATTGCACTTGTATCACCATCTCTTCGCCGAACTAGTGCACCTATACAATTTACCATTATATTGGGTGTGTTGGGGACACAAGAGACTCTTTGTTATTTGGTTGCAGGGTTGTTTGAGAGACCATCTTAATCCTACGCCTCCCACGGATTGATAAACCTTAGGTCATTCACTTGAGGGAAATTTGCTACTGTCCAACAAAACTCTGCGTTTGGAGGCCCAACACTAGTCTACAAGAAGAAGGTTGCGTAGTAGACATCAATATGTCATAATTAACCTGTTTCTTCACTTTTTCAAAATATGTATTTGGTGATTTTCTATGTTTCTAGAAACCCATTTCCCCTAAAATTGTTAATGATCTAGTTTTTAAATATTATAGGATGAACGGAAGTGTTCTTACCTAGAGTGGGTTGATCAAGAGTGGCCACAGTCTTTGAAGATGTGCCTAGCAAAGCTCTGGAGTATGTATGAGGAAGAGAATAGAGGTAGGCTTAGAGAAAGTGTTATCAATGCTGAAGAATATTTCAAGATGCGGGAAAAAAAGAGGAAGATGGAGAATGAGCTCAGATTCTTTAAATTAGACTTTACTAAGATGGTATTGGCGAAGGAGGAGGCACTTTCCCAATTGGTCAGTGCAAAACAGGTTCTTACTGAACTGAAAGCAGAGGTGGATAAGACGAGACTGGATGATCTCGATTAGGGAAATGAATATATTGTTCTTATGAAGGTGAACTAGCTATATGTTGTTTTAAGGTCGAACAAAATTATTCTCCTTCATCAGCGGTGCCAGATATGGGATAAAACTAGCTAATATTGTTCTCCTTCATCGACTTAGCTATCGTACTGTGATGTTAAAATATATTTATGTGCCTGATGTAAAATTGGCAAACAGTTGTTCGATACGAAATGTGAATTTGCGTAATATAGAAATTATTAATTGTAAACTAATAAACCTGCTAAATGGGTCATGGAACTTTGTAAACGGTTCTAGGAGTAAAAGCGATTGTGATGGATATCCCAATGTCATACAGTTTTCTTCATCAAATCATGTGTGATGTAGTTGAATAAAAGAAAATGGTTAACCGAGGCAGAGCGTGTGTGATTGTTGCACCTATCACACACGAGGCTATACATAAAACTGTGTGGGATGTATATACGAACGGAAATGTTTTCCCTCGATTGACTGTGTGGGATGTACATATGAACGGAAATGTACTCCTTGGATTGACTGTGGGATGTACATAAGAACGGAAATATATTTCATGGATTGAGTGTGTGGAATGTACATAACAAATGGAAACGTTTCTCTAGGACTGACTGTGTGGGATGTACTTACGACCGGAACCGATTGGGCATGTGTAACGCCCGGATAATTAGGCTACAGTAAAACTCTCCTAATGAAGCCATGTCATCCGCGATTACTGTTGCTAATCTTTCGCTAGTTCAAAACCGATTCAAAAATCAATTAAAAATATGGCAAACAACAAAAGTTTTCTAACATTGAAACAAAAATGTTCGGTGGGTGCCAAATATTGCACTGGTAATTATTGTGGAGAAAACATTTTTTTAGAAAGTGCCTAAATGTTTTAAAGTGAAATAAAACAGAAAAGAAAATAAATAAAAAGAAAAGGTGGAAATAAAACCAAAGGAAAATAAACCCCCCCACTGGGCCAGGCGGCCCAGCTCACAGGCCAGACCGGCCCACCTGGCCCAGCTAGCCAACAGCCGGCCCAGCAACCTGCCTCGTCTCCCTTCGCTGTTCCCCCGACCCGGGTCGGAACAGGGGCACGTCCCCACCCGACCGCCTCGCCGGCACCGACGCCGGGAGAGGATAAGGCCTCAATGCCCCGGCGCCTCGGGCCCCTCTCCCACCCACCCCGCTCTCCTCCTAGATCTTCGCCTCTCCCCCTCCCCTCAGATCCACCCCGCCACTCCTCCGCTCCCACCGCTTCCGAACGCCGCCATGGACCTGCCGCCATGAAACTAGCGGCCACCGCGACCTCCGCACCTCTCTGAGGTGTCCGCTCGCTCCAGCCCCCTCGACTACGCCTCCCCGATGAGCCGCAGGACGCCGGCCGCCCACGAACACCGCCCCGGCCTCGTCTTCTTCGTCGGATCCCCGGCGCGTCTCCGACGAGCACCGTCGACTCTGCTGCTACTAAACCCCCAAGGGCCACCGTGTGTGCCGCTAGGTGAGCCCCCACTTCCTCCCCCCTCACTCTCTCTCGACGTCGTTCACTAGATGTGCGCGCCGCCCCAACTTGCCCGAGCGCGTCGCCGCACGCGCTCGTCGCCTAGAGCCGTCCGGTGACCATTTCGTCCCGGGCTCGTGCCCTTTGTGCTCGCACGCGCACGTAGGGGCCCCCTGGCCATTTTGCGTACTTGCTAACGCGTCGCATCGCTGTTTCCCTCTCGCGGCCGAACGTCGGCGTCCGCCGCGCCGCTCGCCGCCGTCGCTACACGGCATCTTCGGCCACGGTATCACTACCGTTCGACGCGACTTCGTCTCTGCGTTCGAACGCACCCCGCCCCGCGACGAACTATGCCCCGCGG
The DNA here is from genome assembly GCF_018294505.1 of Triticum aestivum. Taxonomy (NCBI): domain Eukaryota; kingdom Viridiplantae; phylum Streptophyta; class Magnoliopsida; order Poales; family Poaceae; genus Triticum; species Triticum aestivum. The sequence goes on from NC_057811.1 coordinate 254,051,549, forward strand.
CCTCACCTTCAAACTCGTCGAGCCTCGGCATCCGCCCGAAATCGTCGCCGGCGACCATTCCGGCCACCCCCGCCGTCGTGCTCCCCTCCATTGGACGCGGCGCGAAGAGGCCGTTCCAGAGAGCCTGGTCGCGCCTGTTTTGGGCCACCGTGGCGAAATCCCGAGGCTCGTCGGCGCCCTTCACCGCGGGAGGCCACCTGAGCAACTCCGGCGCCGGCCATCTGCGTGGCTCGGCGGGCCCCACCCCCCTGGGTCACTGCCTGTGGGCCTAGGGGCCCCAATTGGCCACGTTGACCGAAGTCAACTGCGCTGATGTGGCAGCTACTGCCACTAACATGCAGGCCCGCATCGTTTAACACATTTTTTTAAATAAATAAAATGCTAATTATTTCATTAATTAATTTAGTTAACTAAATAGTCACTGACTGCTGGGCCCCACCCGCTAATTAACCCACTTAGTTAGTCTAAACCCCCTCTTAGTGCCCCTGATAATGACATGTGGGTCCCACTGGACCCACCTGTCTGGTTTGACTGGTCAACCGACCAGTTGACCTGCTGACATCACTCTGATGTCATGCCTCCGTCATCATGCACTGTTCTGGATAATGTTGGATTTAAATAAATAATTAAAATCAGAAAATGATTAAATGTTTAGAAAATCATATAAAAAAATCTGTAACTCGGATGAAAATACTTTCTACATGAAAGTTGCTCAGAACGACGAGACGAATCCGGATATGCAGCCCGCTCGTCCGCCACACATCCTTAACCTATCGAACTCACAACTTTCCCCCTCCAGTTCATCTATCCAAAAACGCAACACACCGGGGATAATTTCCCGGATGTTTCCCCCCTTCGCCGGTATCACCTACTACCGCGATTGGGCACAGCTAGCATCACGCTTTGTCATGTCATGCATCGTCATGCATTTGTTTGCATTGTATTTATTGTTTCTTCCCCCTCTTCTCACGCTAGACACCGAGACCGACGCCGCTGCTACCCAGTACGACTACGGTGTTGACGACCCCTCCTTCTCGGTTGAGCTTCCAGGCAAGCCCCCCCCCCCCTTGATCACCAGATATCGCCTATTCTTCTCTATACTGCTTGCATTAGAGTAGTGTAGCATGTTACTGCTTTCCGTTAATCCTATTCTGCTGCATAGCCTGTCCTTGCTACTACTGTTGTTACCTTTACCTGCAATCCTACATGCTTAGTATAGGATGCTAGTATTCCATCAGTGGCCCTACATTCTTGTCCGTCTGCCATGCTATACTATCGGGCCGTGATCACTCAGGAGGTCATCACGGGTATATACTTATATACTTTACATGATACCTGTGGTGACTAAAGTCGGGTCGGCTCTTGGAGTACCCGCGAGTGGATCTTTGTGCCGGAGCGACAGGGCAGGTTGGGACCACCTAGGCGAGAGGTGGGCCTGGCTCTGGTCGGCGTTCGCGGTTACTTTAAAATAACACGTTTAACGAGTTCTTGGTATTTGATCTGAGTCTGGCCACTGGCCTATACGCACTAACCAACTACGCGGGAACAGTTATGGGCACTCGGCGTCGTGGTATCAGCCGAAGCCTTCGTGACGTGAGCGACTGAGCGGCGCGCGCCGGATTGGAACGTAAGCCTGCTCTTGTATTAAGGGGGCTAGTTCTGCTTCCGACCGCCCACGCAACGTGCAGGTGTGCAATGGGCGATGGGCCCAGACCCCTGCGCCATAGGATTTAGACCGGCGTGCTGACCTCTCTGTTGTGCCTAGGTAGGGCTACGGCGTGTAGATCTTCCGAGGCCGGGCATGACCCAGGAAAGTGTGTCCGGCCAAATGGGATCGAGCGTGTTGGGTAATGTGGTGCACCCCTGCAGGGAAGTTTATCTATTCGAATAGCCGTGTCCCTCGGTAAAAGGATGACCCGGAGTTGTACCTTGACCTTATGACAACTAGAACCGGATACTTAATAAAACACACCCTTCCAAGTGCCAGATACAACCCGGTGATCGCTCTCTCACAGGTCGACGAGGAGAGGATCGTCGGGTAGGATTATGCTATGCGATGATACTTGGTGAACTTACCATCTACTCTCTTCTACATGCTGCAAGATGGAGGCTGCCAGAAGCGTAGTCTTCGACAGGACTAGCTATCCCCCTCTTATTCTGGCATTCTGTAGTTCAGTCCACCGATATAGCCCCTTTACACAGATACCCATGCATATGTAGTGTAGATCCTTGCTTGCGAGTACTTTGGATGAGTACTCACGGTTGCTTTTCTCCCCCTTTTCCCCCTTTCCTTTCTCCCTGGTTGTCACAACCAAGTGCTGGAGCCCAGGAGCCAGACGCCACCGTCGACGACGACTCCTACTACACTGCAGGTGCCTACTACTACGTGCAGGCCGCTGACGATGACCAAGAGTAGTTTAGGAGGATCCCAGGCAGGAGGCATGCGCCTCTTTCGACCTGTATCCCAGTTTGTGCTAGCCTTCTTAAGGAAAACTTGTTTAACTTATGTCTGTACTCAGATATTGTTGCTTCCGCTGACTCGTCTATGATCGAGCACTTGTATTCGAGCCCTCGAGGCCCCTGGCTTGTATTATGATGCTTGCATGACGTATTTTATTTTAGAGTTGTGTTGTGATATCTTCCCGTGAGTCCCTGATCTTGATCGTACACGTTTGCGTGTATGATTAGTGTACGATTGAATCGGGGGCATCACAAGTTGGTATCAGAGCCGACTGCCTGTAGGAATCCCCCTTCCACACTCCTTGGCCGAAGTCGAGTCTAGACATTGCAAAAACTTTTACTAACATGGCTGTGTGTCTTACGGGCCCACGTTGCCATTGGGTGGTACTAGGATCTTTTACTCCTCGATCTTTACTCTGGGACTCTGAACTCTCTTCTACTCGGGTTAAACGAATTTACTAACTCTAACACTAGGATCCCGTGACCACATTCACCCCAAAGTTGGATAAGCCATAGTTATTCCTTAGAATAGTATTTTGAACGATTTCCAGACTGTCATTTGACTCCTTTGAAACATCTTTGCTTTTAGATGGAACCCATGAGACAGGTCATGCACCACACGAAGGCCATTGGTGCCTCGGGATCACCTGCTGTTCTAGCTGAGATGATGACCTATCTGGGTTATCGTTGGCACCCTGAGTACACCGTCTACGAGGAGTACCAGGACTTTAACCAGGAGCAGTACCATGCCATTGTCCACCTCTACTCTCGAGAGTATGACTCCACTACTGTGCTGCACACCGCTCATGGTGTTAGAGTGACCATCGATATGGCAGTTCACGATGCTGCTTATGCTGCTCTGACACGCCTTCGTGGAGAGTATCGGGAGTTGGACACCTCCCCCTTCAGGCACATTACTATCGCATCCGATGTTGGTGCGGAGGGTTACTACACTGCTGCCTACTCCACTGTCACCCGAGAGCCCTTCTACCATCGGAACTTGGTTCTGCATGCTGATGGGCTGGATCGAGCTAACCGAGCTCTTCGCCACGAGTTGTACACCACCCGTCAGCACCTTTACCGTGCTCTGACGCTGTTGCACCCCCTTGTCCAATCTGATGGTCTGCCGCGTTCTGCGATCTACCCAGCCAGGACCGTGATGCCCCAGGGTGTTGGCTGGCCAGATGTGGGAGGCTACTCTCCCGCACTTGGTCCTCTTCTACCACTTGAGCGTCGGGTTCTGCACCAGAGTATCCGCGGACCCCAGGTTGCTGACGTGGAGTTCCCGATGCGACACTACCAGCTTTCAGGCTACACCTACCTCCACAATTCCTCTTGGGACTGATGTAGTCTTGCTTAGTAGTATTAGATGCATTCGCCGCAAGCCTGCGTGCCGCCTGTGATGTCTTTAGTCTTTGTACTGAACTCTGTGTACCGAACTCTATGCATGATCCCTTTTGTAAGATATGCCGACTACTATATAGTATCTATCGTGCTGCTTTCATTATGCATGTTTCATCATGAATGATTCTTGTCTTTGCAAATTTCCCAATGCTGAACTACCCCTGTTATATATTAGCAAGATGGTTAGACCAGGTGGTCGTGGTCATGGTGGCAACGCCCCACCATCGCCTGAGTACATGGCTGGTATGATCCAACAGCTTGAGATGAATCGCGGTTCATGGAAAATATGATGGCTCAGTTCCCTCGCCCCAATATGAACCAGCAGCCAGCCCAAGTGACTCTGTAGGATTTCATGCGCCTCAACCCAACTGTGTACCGCAGCTCAACTCAGCTGCTGGATGCTGATGACTGGCTCTGTGACATCACCTATGAGATGGAGTCTGCTGATGTAGCCCCTGCCCGCTATGTCACCTTTGCTTCCTTCTTTCTGAAGGGACCCGCAACTCAATGGTGGGACAGCCACAGGCGTACTCTGCTAGCTGGAACAATCATCACCTGGCCAGACTTCCAAGATGCTTTCCGTGCCCGCTTCATTCCTCAGGGAGTCATGGACCGGAAGAAGCGTGAGTTCCGCAACCTCACCCAGGGCAACAAAACTGTCGAAGCTTATCGGCGGGAGTTTATGGACTTGTCCCGCTATGCTGAAGAGGACATTGCAACTGATGCTCGTAGACAGGAGAAGTTTCGTGACGGCCTTCAAGCTGACATCAAGCTCGCACTGCTAGTGCATGACTTTACTGATTTCGCCACCTTGGTGAACAAGGCCATCAATGTCGAAACTGGTCTGCGGGAACACCAGAGCTCTCTTAGGCGCAACCGTGACACGGGCTCATCTTCGGGCCCGCCCTCGCAGAAGCGTAAGATATGGATTCCCAACAGCATGTACCGTCCAAATGCACCTGCCCCAAGGCAGACCTATGCTGCACCTCGTCTGCCTCCTCCTCCACCATCTAGGCAGCCAAGGCTTCCAGCTCCACCACCCCAAGCTCCTGTTCCCACTCCCAATAATGGTATGTGCTACAAGTGTGGTCAACCAGGTCATCGTGCCAGGGACTACAACCAGAACCAGAATCAACTGGCCCTTCCAGCAACTGGCCGTGGAAGCAACCAGCCCCGCAACAACAATGCCAAGTCTTATGGTCGTGTTCATGCCAACCACGTTGATCTGAACGAAGCTCAAGACCAGCCTGCTAGTGTGATGGGTACACTCCTCGTAAATTCAGTACCAGCATCCGTTTTATTTGATACAGGTGCATCGCATTCATTCATGTCAGAAGATTTTGCATGCTTGCATGACATTAAATGTGAGGACATGAACGCTTTGCTATTAGTGCACACCCCTGCGGGCCAATGTCGGACCTCCATGATTTGCAATGACGTCCCCGTTGAAATCGAAGGACTGGAATTCCTTGTCTCTCCTATCGTATTGAAGTCTTGTAGCATTGATCTCATTCTAGGAATGAATTGGTTAAAAGCGCATACTACTTCAATCGTTTGCGCCACGAAGACCGTCCATCTGCTACACCCTTCTGATGAAATAATAAGCTACAATGCTCGACCGGTTCAAAATGCCGAGGCACGGCTTTATGCCTTGAATGCATTGAACGCTGCACCACTCGAGGGCATTGAAAACATTCCTGTCGTTCGCAAATTCCAAGACGTCTTTCCTGAAGAACTTCCAGGGATTCCCCCTGCTAGAGCTGTCGAATTCATCATCGACTTGAAACCAGGCACCACTCCTATAGCCAAACGACCCTACAAGATGCAGCCGCATGAACTCATTGAGCTTAAGGAGGAAATCGACAAATCTCTTCGAAGTGGTTTCATTCGCCCAAGTTGTTCTCCTTGGGGAGCACCTTCTCTCTTTGTCAACAAGAAGGATGGGACAAACCGATTAGTCCAAGACTACCGTCCTATAAACCAAGCTACCATGCAGAATAAGTATCCTCTTCCTCGGATCAATGATCTGTATGATCAACTGGCTGGTTCATCAGTGTTCTCTAAACTCGACTTGAGGTTGGGTTACCACCAGATCCGTGTTCGTGAAGAGGATATCCCAAAGACCGCCTTCGTGACTCGATATGGTTCATACGAGTACACGTCATGTCATTCGGCTTAACCAATGCTCCAGCCACCTTCTCTCGCCTGATGAACTATATATTCTTGGAGTACCTCGACAAGTTCGTCGTGGTTTATCTGGATGATATCCTGGTATTTTCCAAGAACGAAAAGGAACATGCTGAACATCTTCGTCTTGTGCTGGAAAAGCTACGAGAGCATCAACTATATGCCAAGTTCTCCAAATGTGAATTTTGGCTACCCGAATTAACCTACCTTGGGCATGTCATCTCTAAGGATGGTATTGCCGTCAACCCTGAATGAGTCCAGGCAATTCTTGATTGGACTCCTCCGAAGAATGTTAAGCAAGTCAGAAGTTTTCTCGGTCTCGCCAGCTATTGCCGTCGATTCGTCGAGAACTTCTCCAAGATCGCCAGGCCTCTGACTAACCTGTTGCATAAGGGCGTCAAGTTCCAATGGACAGACAAATGTCGGGATAGTTTCCGGGCACTCAAAGACAAGTTGACTTCTGCCCCAGTGCTAGCTCCACCTGATACTAAGAAGGACTTCGTCATTTACTGCGACGCTTCTCGTCAAGGATTAGGCTGTGTCCTAATGCAAGACCGCAAAGTGATTGCTTATGCCTCTCGGCAATTGCGCCCTCACGAAGAGAACTACCCAGTTCACGACCTCGAGCTTGCTGCTGTCATTCATGCGCTAAAACAGTGGCGACATTACCTTCTCGGTAATCATTGCGAGATCTTCACTGACCACCAAAGTCTGAAGTATCTGTTTACTCAGCCAGACCTGAACCTCCGTCAGCAGAGATGGATGGAGATTGTTGCAGACTTTGACTTGGGTATTTCCTATACACCAGGCAAGGCTAATGTAATGGTTGATGCCTTGAGCCGCAAGTCTTACTTCAACCACCTCCAAGTTCACAAAGTTCAGCCCTCGCTTGTTGAAGAATTCAGAAAGCCGAACCTCCATATTGTTCCTCCGGGTGCCCTCGCTCCCCCTCCTAAGGAGTTTCGCAAGATGAACCTCCGTATTGTTTCCCAGGGTTCCCTCAATACCCTGGCTGTCGAACCAGATCTCTTGGACTCCATCAAGAGAATACAGGGATATGACTCTGAAGCCCACAAGATTAAGCGCTACCTCGCAGAAGGAAAGCCCTCATTCTTCACTATTGCTGATGATGGCACTTTGTACTTCAAGGGCCGCCTAGTGGTGCCATGTGCAGAGAAAAACCTGGATATGACTCAGAAAGTTATGAAAGAAGCTCATGATATGCCTCTATGTATCCATCCTGGTAGTACAAAGATGTACCAAGACATCCGTCAGAGATTCCGGTGGTCTAATATGAAGCAAGACATTGCTCGTTATGTTGCCGAGTGTGACGTTTGCCGTCGTATCAAAGAAAAACATCAAAGGCCTGTTGGAACTCTGCAACCTATCTCTATTCCTGAATGGAAATGGGACCATGTTGAGATGGACTTTGTCACTGGATTTCCCACGCAGAAAGGTAATGATGCAATTCTTGTCGTCATTGACCGGCTTTCTAAGGTTGCACATTTTCTGGCAGTCAAAGAAACGATCACTGCTAGTCAGCTGGCAACCCTCTATATGTCCAGGATTGTTTCACTCCACGGTATTCCATTGGTTATCAGCTCAGACCGTGGCAGCTAATTCACTTCAAGATTCTGGGGAAGTTTCCAAGAAGCTATGGGAACTCATCTGTCATTCAGTACTGCATTTCATCCTCAGTCGCAAGGGCAAGTTGAACGTGTCAACCAAGTTCTCGAAGACATGCTTCATGCTTGTGTTATTTCCTTCGGCAAGAAATGGGAGGAATCTCTCCCGTGTGATGAGTTCTCTTATAATAATAGCTATCAAGCTAGTCTCAAGATGGCCCCCTTCGAAGTGTTATATGGACGAAAGTGTCGAACCCCTCCGAACTGGTCAGAAACTGGGGAACGTCCACTCTTTGGTCCGGATATTATCCAACATGCTGAAGAACAAGTCCGCATTATTCGCGAGAATCTCAAGACCGCTCAGTCGCGTCAGAAGAGTCAGTATGACCGTAAACATAAAGACATGGTCTATCAACCTGGCGAAAAGGCTTATCTTCGAGTTACACCAATGAAGGGTGCTCACCGCTTCGGGATCAAGGGCAAGCTAGCTCCTCGCTATATTGGCCCATTCACTATTCTGGAAAGGCGTGGAAAAGTGGCATATCAACTGGAGCTTCCGCTGAACCTTTCTCAGGTTCATGATGTGTTCCACGTGTCACAGCTCCGTCGATGCTTCAAGGACCCAATCCGAGCAGTGGACCATGAAGTGCTCGAATTGCAACAGGACCTCTCCTATAAAGAGCATCCAGTCCACATTCTCGACCAAGCTGAACGCCGCAGATGTCAGAAAGCGATCAAGTTCCTCAAAGTCCAGTGGTCGCACCATTCTGAAGATGAAGCCACTAGGGAACGTGAGGATCGCCTGCGTGATGAATACCCCCGCGCTGTTTCCTTCTACCTCCTAAATCTCGGGATGAGATTTCTTGTAGTGGAGGAGATTTGTAACGCCCGGATAATTAGGCTACAGTAAAACTCTCCTAATGATGCCATGTCATCTGCGATTACTGTTGCTAATCTTTCGTTAGTTCAAAACCGATTCAAAAATCAATTAAAAATATGGCAAACAACAAAAGTTTTCTAACATTGAAACAAAAATGTTCGGTGGGTGCCAAATATTGCACTGGTAATTATTGTGGAGAAAACATTTTTTTAAAAGTGCCTAAATGTTTTAAAGTGAAATAAAACAGAAAAGAAAATAAATAAAAAGAAAAGGTGGAAATAAAACCAAAGGAAAAGAAACCCCCCCCCACTGGGCCAGGCGGCCCAGCTCACAGGCCAGACCGGCCCACCTGGCCTAGCTAGCCAACAGTCGGGCCAGCCCCCTGCCTCATCTCCCTTCCCTGTTCCCCCGACCCGGGTCGGAACAGGGGCGTGTCCCCGCCCGACCGCCTCGCCGGCACCGACGCCGGGAGAGGATAAGGCCTCCACGCCCCCGGCGCCTCGGGCCCCTCTCCCACTCACTCCGCTCTCCTCCCAGATCTCCGCCTCTCCCCCTCCCCTCAGATCCACCTCGCCACTCCTCTCCCACCGCGTCCGAACGCCTCCATGGACCCGCCACCGTGAAACTCGCGGCCACTGCGACCTCCGCACCTCTCCGACGTGTCCGCTCGCTCCACCTCCCTCGACTACGCCTCCCCGGCGAGCTGCAGGACGCCGGGCGCCCACGAACGCTGCGCTGGCCTCGTCTTATTCCTCGGATCCCCGGCGCGTCTCTGACGAGCGCCGTCGACTCTGCTGCTACTAAACCCCCAAGGGCCACCGTGTGTGCCGCTAGGTGAGCCCCCACTTCCTCTCCTCTCTCTCTCTCTCGACACCGTTCGCTAGATGTGCGCGCCGCACCAACTTGCCCGAGCGCGTCGCCGCACGCGCTCGTCGCCGGCAGCCGTCCGGTGACCATTTGGTCCGAGGCTCGTGCCCTTTGTGCTCGCACGCGCACGTAGGCCCCCCTGGCCATTTTGCGTACTTGCCAACGCGTCGCATCGCTGTTTCCCTCTCGCGGCCGAACGCCGACGTCCGCCGCGCCGCTCGCCGCCGTCGCTACACGGCATCTCCAGCCACTGTATCACTACCGTTCGACGCGGCTTCGTCTCTGCGTTCGAACGCACCCCGCCCCGCGACGAACCATGCCCCGCGGCCTTGCCTTGGAACTCGCCGAGCCTCAGCATCCGCCCGACATTGTCGCCGGTGACCATTCCGGCCACCCCCGCCGTCGTGCTCCCCTCCATCGGACGCGACGCGAAGAGTCCAATCCAGAGAGCCTGGCTGCGCCGGTTTTGGGCCACTGTGGCGAAATCCCGAGGCTCGTCGGCGCCCTTCCCCGCGGGAGGCCACCGGAGCAACTCCGGCGCCGGCCATCTGCATGGCTCGGCGGGCCCCACCCCCCTGGGTCACTGCCTGTGGGCCTAGGGGCCCCAACTGGCCACGTTGACCGAAGTCAACTCGCTGATGTGGCAGCTACTGCCACTGACATGCAGGCCCGCGTCGTTTAAAACATTTTTGTAAATAAATAAAATGCTAATTATTTCATTAATTAATTTAGTTAACTAAATAGTCACTGACTGTTGGGCCCCACCCGCTAATTAACCCATTTAGTTAGTCTAAACCCCCTCTTAGTGCCCCTGACAATGACATGTGGGTCCCACTGGACCCACCTGTCTGGTTTGACTGGTCAACCGACTAGTTGACCTACTGACATCACTCTGATGTCATGCCTGCATCATCATGCACTGTTCTGGATAATGTTGGATTTAAATAAATAATTAAAATCGAAAAATGATTAAATCTTTAGAAAATCATATAAAATAATCCGTAACTCGGATGAAAATACTTTCTACATGAAAGTTGCTCAGAACGACGAGACGAATCGGGATGCGCAGACCGTTCGTCCGCCACACATCCCTAACCAATCAAACTCGCAACTTTCCCTCCTCCGGTTCATCTGTCCAAAAATGCAACACACCGGGAATACTTTCCCGGATGTTTCCCCCCTTCGCCGGTATCACCTACTACCGCGATTGGACACACCTAGCATCACGCTTTGTCATGTCATGCATCGTCATGCATTTGTTTGCATTGTATTTATTGTTTCTTCCCCCTCGTCTCTCGCTAGACACCGAGACTGACGCCGCTGCTACCCAGTACGACTACGGTGTTGACGACCCCTCCTTCTCGGCTGAGCTTCCAGGCAACCCCCCCCCCTTGATCATCAGATATCGCCTATTCTTCTCTATACTGCTTGAATTAGAGTAGTGTAGCATGTTACTGCTTTCCGTTAATCCTATTCTGCTGCATAGCCTGTCCTTGCTACTACTGTTGTTACCTTTACCTACAATCCTACATGCTTAGTATAGGATGCTAGTATTCCATCAGTGGCCCTACATTCTTGTCCGTCTGCCATGCTATACTATCGGGCCGTGATCACTAGGGAGGTGATCACAGGTATATACTTATATACTTTACATGATACTTGTGGTGACTAAAGTCGGGTCGGCTCTTGGAGTACCCGCGAGTGGATCTTTGTGGCGGAGAGGTGGGCCTGGCCCTGGTCGGCGTTCGCGATTACTTTAAAATAACACGTTTAACGAGTTCTTGGTATTTGATCTGAGTCTGGCCACTGGCCTATACGCACTAACCAACTACGCGGGAACAGTTATGGGCACTCGGTGTCATGGTATCAGCCGAAGCCTTCGTGATGTCAGCGCAACGTGCAGGTGTGCAATGGGCGATGGGCCCAGACCCCTGCGCCATAGGATTTAGACCGGCGTGCTGACCTCTCTGTTGTGTCTAGGTAGGGCTGCGACGTGTTGATCTTCCGAGGCCGGGCATGATCCAGGAAAGTGTGTCCGGACAAATGGGATCGAGCGTGTTGGGTAATGTGGTGCACCCCTGCAGGGAAGTTTATCTATTCGAATAGCCGTGTCCCTCGGTAAAAGGACGACCCGGAGTTGTACCTTGACCTTATGACAACTAGAACCGGATACTTAATAAAACACACCCTTCCAAGTGCCAGATACAACCCGGTGATCGCTCTCTCACAGGTCGACGAGGAGAGGATCGTCGGGTAGGATTATGCTATGCGATGATACTTGGTGAACTTACCATCTACTCTCTTCTACATGCTGCAAGATGGAGGCTGCCAGAAGCGTAGTCTTCGACAGGACTAGCTATCCCCCTCTTATTCTGGCATTCTGCAGTTCAGTCCACCGATATAGCCCCTTTACACAGATACCCATGCATATGTAGTGTAGATCCTTGCTTGCGAGTACTTTGGATGAGTACTCACGGTGTCTTTTCTCCCCCTTTCCCCCTTTCCTTTCTCCCTGGTTGTCGCAACCAGATGCTGGAGCCCAGGAGCCATACGCCACCGTCGACGACGACTCCTACTACACCGGAGGTGCCTACTACTACGTGCAGGCCGCTGACGATGACCAAGAGTAGTTTAGGAGGATCCCAGGCAGGAGGCCTCCGCCTCTTTCGATCTGTATCCCAGTTTGTGCTAGCCTTCTTAAGGAAAACTTGTTTAACTTATGTTTGTACTCGGATATTGTTGCTTCCGCTGACTCGTCTATGATCGAGCACTTGTATTCGAGCCCTCGAGGCCCCTGACTTGTATTATGATGCTTGTATGACGTATTTTATTTTAGAGTTGTGTTGTGATATCTTCCCGTGAGTCCCTGATCTTGATCGTACACGTTTGCGTGTATGATTAGTGTACGATTGAATCGGGGGCGTCACAACCTGTATAGTTGTATTTGATCGCTCACCCGTCACACGCGATCACATTTTGCCCGGCATGTGTGTGACCGGAGGGCCTATCCCCGACGGTTTTGTGGGTCGTATGGGAAGGACCCCCCTATAGCACACACTCACTTGGTGACGATTCAGATTGTCGCCGCAGAAAGGGGTTAGAAACCATTTGTATAGCAACTCGCTGTACTAGTGACTCCTATTGTGAAAAAGATGTACGTTTTGAATATTGATGATAAAATTGAACATCCATAACACGATGCTAAATGTCGCAAGACTAAAAGAATACCACATCTGTGTGGTACTGCATTTAGTCACATTGGTAAACCAACATGGGGAAATTCCATAGTGATTGATTTTGAAGTCATCCGATTATGAATCATCTGACACTTGCAACTTTTGTCCAATTAGTGAAGTAAACTAAAATATCGTTCACATGCAATAAAGAACGAGCAACAAAATAGTTGAAAATGTGCATATTGATGTGCGTAGTGCGATAAGTATTGTCGCAAGTAGTGTATTTATCTATCTTCAAGATGACTCAAGTAAATATTTATATTTACTTATTGAGACATAAATCTGGATCCTTTGAAATGTTTCAAAAGATTTTCAAAATAAGTAGAATTTATTGTAACAAGAAAATTTTGTTTCTTCAATTAGATTGCGGAAAGAAGTATTTGAGTTACAAGTTTAGCAGATGCCTAATGAGTTGTAAAAATGTTTTATAGCTTGCACCTCCTAGAACACTACTAATAGTAGAGTGATTTGATCATATAGGTTGGGTTACCACCATGGCAACTCGTGTGGGTCTCATACCTATCTCCCTCGATGCATTTTCTATGACAGCATGTGATAGTCCTTTAGTAAAGGGTTCTGCCAGATTCTTAGCCGACCAGATGTTTGCTTGCAAGACTTTCATAAAATAGTGCCACCTCTAAGTGTAAATACATATCCAATTGTAGACTTCATCTCATCAACATCAGAGATCCCAATTCCCATCACTATACCCTTCAATTACTGATGGGATCCGGTATAGTGCAGCATGCAGAAACCACTTTTCTTCTCAAGCTCCAATAGCATATGGAAGAAGAGCCCATTATAAAGAGGTTCAAATCTTTTCGCCAAATCCGAGTGGTACTAAACTTCCATCCGAAATCACTAATTTAGAAGTACTTTTGCCAAGGTCTCTCCCACCTCCCAGGTTGCGACAAGTGGCCCGCTGCATGTGCGCCACTTGTCGCAACCTCGGAGTTCTCCCCTTTTCCGTAGATTTGTTTACTAAAAAGTTTTATCTCTTAAACCGTGCGTCTGAATCTCGAACCATTTTCATCGTTGGATTCCTCGCGTCGACATCTTCAAACTAGATCCCATGTTGATAGTTTTCGATTATTTTTTTCACGAAAAATCCGAATCGAGAGCATGTTCTTTTTTCCTTTCCGAAGAGGCACAACTGTGACTCTCGCGCAAGCAAATTTGTGCCTCCACGAGAAGCAAATCTCTGCCTCTCGCGGAAAAAGGAAAACACGTTTTCCCTTTTTTCTGACTGTGCCTCTCGCGGAAGTAAATCCGTGCCTCCACGAGAAGTAAATCTATACCTCTCGTGGAAAAGAAAGAAAACATTTTTTCCTTTTCCTGGAGGCAAGATTGTGCCTCTCACAGAAGCAAATTCATGCCTTCACGAGAAGTAAATCAGTGTCTCTCACGGAATAAAAAACATATGTGTTTTTTTCCTTCTTCCGATAGGCGTGAGTGTGCCTCTCGCGGAAGCAAATACCACGAGAAGTAAATATGTGCCTTTTGCGGAAGATAAAAACACAAATTTTCATTTTCCGAGAGGCACGATTGTTCCTCTCACGGAAGTAAATCCGTACCTCCTCGAAAAGTAAATCCGTCCTTCAAGCGGAAGAAAAAAAAAGAAAATATGTTCATTTTCCGAGAGGCATGACTATGACTCTCATGAAAGGAAATCTGTGCCTACATTTAAAGGAAACTTGTGCCTATCACAAAGAAAAAAAGCATTTTTCACACAAAAATTTTGTTTTTTTGTCCAAAACCTAAGAATAACGGAAAAACCAGAAAAGCTGAGAAACAAAAAAAATCATCTGAAAACTAAAAATGCGTACATAAAAATAAATAAACAAACAAAATTCGAAGGAAGCCCATAGAGCACGACCCGTGGCGCCGCACAGCCTACCAAAAGTGGACCTTGGGAGGGCTCGTGAAGGAGAACTCGCTGAGTAGTTGTTCTGCCTTGCACCATTTCCTTTGCCGTGACACCAGTGTGTCCTTAAGAGATTTTTCTGAAATTTTAGGATGGGTTTAGCCCATCCATATTTCAATATCTGGTTAATTAATTTAAATGTTTAATTTCAAAGAAGTAATTTATTGATGACAGTGATAAATAGAAGAAATGAAAATATCGGATAGGTCACTCAAGAATGTACTCAGCACACCGTAAAAAAGAAAGATAAACACCTCCCATCGCCGCCGGACACGACGGCCACCGCACGCCACAAAATGCAAATGCATCCCGAACAATTCCGCATCCTGGAAATATCCCCAAACCCTCGCCCGCCGCCGACCGACGACCTCCAGATCTCCGCTCATGGATGACGACGGTGCCGCCTCCCCGTCGCCCTCGCCGTCACCGTGGCGCTCCCCTTCCCCGCTTCCGATCGCCGACCCCGTCACCGTCGCCGCCGTGCCCCCCGGCCACCTCGCCCTCGCCATCCCTATTCATAAGCATGGTCCCTCCAGCAGCGGCGGCGGCGGGGGCGGGAGCAGGGAGGACGCCTGGAGCGACGGCGCCACCTCAACGCTGATCGACGCCTGGGGTGAGCGCTTTGTCGCGCTCGGCCGCGGCAGCCTACGCCACCCGCAGTGGCAGGAGGTTGCCGAGGTCGTCTCCTCCCGCGATGGCTACTCCAAGCCGCCCAAGTCCGACGTCCAGTGCAAGAACCGTATCGACACCCTCAAGAAGAAGTACAAAGTCGAGAAGGCCAAGTCGGACTCCTCATGGCCATTCTTCGACCGCCTTGACTTCCTCCTCGCCCCAGTCCAGAAGCTCCTGGGCAATTCTGGCGGGGCAGCAGGAAATTCTGGCTCCTCCAATCCCAGCAACCGGAGCACCGCACCTATGGCCCCGCGTGTCAACTTCCCTCAGCGCACCCGCACGGCCTTTCCCTCGTCAGGTATGAAGCGGAGGCTGCCATCGCCGCCCCAGGCGTCAGCATCGTCGGAGTCGTCCGACGGGTTCCCACCTGAACCACTGGCTGAGGCCGTGAACGGCAAGAGGCAACGCCTCGAGGAGTCGGCGAATGGAGCGGACAGCAGCGACCGTGCACAGGGCCTGCGCGAGCTGGCACAGGCGATTCGACGGCTTGGGGAGACATACGAGCGCGTGGAGTCCTCAAAAGGGGAGCATGAGCTCCTGATGGAGCGGAACCGCCTGGATGCCGCACGCGAGCTGGAGGACCAGCGTGTACAGTTCTTCCTCAAGATGCAGATGGAGATCTCGAAGGCCAACAATGGTGCTCCACTCGCTGTCCCACTTGCTGCCGCTGCCATGGTCGGTAATTCAGCCTCTACAGCAGAAGATGGCGACTCGCCAGCTACTGCTGATGGCAACGGTCCAAGGAGAGCCTCTATGGCAACCGATGACATGGCCAGCAGCAATCACCATGTCCGGTACCGTGTCAAGGACGACAGGCATCACCATGCCTCACAGCGCCCATCTTACCAGTACAACCAGAACAATGTTGGTGCTGCGGATACCGGAGGCATTGGTAGTGGCAGCGATTCCGGCAACAAGGAAGAAGAGGAAGAGATGGAAGACGAAGAGGAAGAGAGCCAGTAAGGTCACTCCGGGGATAGCAGTTCAAGAATTTGTATCTGTTTTTTTAGGTAAGAATTTGTATCTGTTGATTGGCATTGCCCTGGTTAAAATTGCTCCCAGTTATGCTGGTCTATCTCGGAGCAAATGGCTACTGAGCTTGTAGTGGTATTAGCAACCAGGAGTAGCAGAGTTATGGTGAACACCTGTGGGTGGGATGTTTGTAGTAACTTGTAGCTGCCTGTTTGTGCTTTTGATGTGATTCTAAGATATTAAGGATGTCCCTCCCAGGCCCACCGAATGTAGCATGATTAGTTATATGGTGGTGTTAAGGTTTGCTCCTTTTGGAATCATGACCAGTGTGCCGAACTGTGCTCAGTGCTTATCTTCTGTTTGTTTGAGTAACATACGTCCTGTTTCGAGTTCTCAACAGTAGCCTATGGCCAACTTGTGAATTGTAATGGAGATCATCAGGTTGAACTGTGCTGCTTATGTTATATGTACTCTCTTCAATAAGTGTGATTCATTTAGCAGGAGAGGTTATTGTGGCCAGAATGCAGTTACTTTACTGTGAGCAAGGCTTACAGGTTTTTTTGTTGTTGAGAAAATAGCAAGGCTTACAGGTGTCATGAAAAGGAATGCATCACTCGCCTAGTTTGGTAGCGCAGTTTTTAAAACACCCTAGTATTTCAAAACTTCGGTATTGCAATGCTTGGGCAACGAATACTACAGTTTTTTTTTTTTTTTTGAAAACTGCAATTCTCTCAGTTTTAGGAAAACTACTGATATGTTTGGCTGGTGTTGTTTTACTGTAGTTTTGACCAATAATTACACAACTTTAATCTAAGTTAATTACTACACCTACGGAGCTACACGACCGGATCAATTAGAGCATGGTTACTTTACCAATAATTACACAACTTTAATCTAAGTTTTGACCAACCGTTGGCTATAAGAAAGTGTCATGTCATTTATAACCAATCTTATAGCCAACATGTATACCAATTAGCTATAAGTATGTGTTACTTTATTAATACATGGCCCACTTTACACTCTCACATAGTGCCTAGGAGCACGTGCTGTAGCTGGCTCTTGCATGAGAACCCGCTTACATTCTTTCTCCTATCTTCTCTCCTCCAACTAAGTATTGAAATAATATTTTACTCCTTACAGCCTGCTGACTGTACCTTATTATACTTGCTCTTAGTTTGTGCTAACGAATGTCCGGCTGCATGCGCGCTGTACGGCCTTCTGATCGCTGAGCTAGCAAGTTGCGGACGTGATCGGTCGTAGCTAACTACAAAGAATAGGAATCAGTATCCTTTTTAGCTAGTGTGGTGCATGCGATGGAGAGGAGTGAATTAATATTACGAAAGGATACTACCATGTGATTAGTTATGCTTACAAACCAAGCTGCACAGTAGTGAACGAGCAGTTGACACGAGCGTCTTTTCCTCAGTTTGAGAAAAAAGAGGTCCGGACCTCTTTTCTTAATACTCAAAAAACAAACTTAGTATCAACAATACCACCATTTATGAAACTACAGTTTTCTCAAAGTATTCTAAACTACAGTTTTGGTATAGCCAAATGCCTCAAAGTATTCTAAACTACAGTTTTCTCAAAACTATGGTATTCTACTAATACTTCGGAAATACTTTGCATCCAAACGGGGCCTAAGAGCAACTCTAGCGGACCGTGCAAAACGCCCCGGCCCATAAAATAACCGCCAAATTACAGGTCGGGGCCAAAAAATCTGCACGACCAGACCCCGCATCCGGCACCGGCCCGCAAAATTTTTTTGCGGGGCGCGGCAAATCTTCTCCCCCAACCTCTATCTTCACGGGCTGGGAGGCCGACCCGAGCTCAACCCCGATCCGGCGCGAGATTTGGCGGGAGGGACATTTCCGCGCGCCCTTTCCCGCTCCCCGCACCCTCCGCCACCATTGCCCTCCCTCCAAAAGCTCCGGCTGCTCCTCCCTGGCCGTCCCTCGCCGCCATGGGCGACCCCATGCTGTCCCCCGTCACCGTCGAGGTCGTGCACGCCCCTTCCCCTCGGGCGGATCTCGTCGTCGACCATGTTGGCCCCGCCGGCGTCGCCCAAGCACATGCCGCGCCTGCCCGCAAGCAGCAGGGCAACGTGCTTGTGCAGGGCGGGAATCCAGCTGCCCCCGCCGCGATGGCCCGCGCTCCGGCCACCAATACCGCTGTGCGATCCGGGCCGGCGGCGGAGAAGGCCGGCAAGGCCGCGGGCGCAAAGCGAAGGAAGGTTCCGACTTCAAGGAAGCCATCTTCTTCAACCTCTCACTCCACCCCCCCCCCCCCCCCCGCAAGGAGGTGCTCCGGCGATGCCGTTCAACGGTGTCGTTCCCCCCGCGAGCGAGGTGTTCGACGAAATGGCCGGAAGGTATATCTCTTCGGACTTTGGTGATTCTCTTTCATTTTCGCCATTGTTTTCGATAGCTCGTGACTTGTTATCATTCGCTATAGCGGTGGTTCGAACAATGCAACAACCGAGTTCGTGAACTTGTTGGACACGAACGCGGTTGACATTGATCAAGCCCCTTTCGAACCTTTCGACTACAATGAAACGGAGGGCAGCGTGGACGATCATGGTTGTGCGAACGAGTTGGCGGAGATCGAAGCGGAAGCGTTTGAGAATTCACTAGCAAAAGCTGGGAAAAGCCAAAGATCGAAGAACTACACTATTCTGGAAGATCAAGCTTTGATCAAAGCATGGAGTGCGGTGTCTCTTGATGCATGCACGTGTACTAATCAAACCGCGAAGAGATATTGGCAAAGGATCGAAAATCAATACTTCCGCATTATGAAAAACTACCCCAACAAGACTCCACGCACATTTCGGTCGCTTCAAGGTTGTTGGGAGAACATCAAGCCTATGCGCGGAGTGAAGATCGACCCCCAAGATGATGCCGGACATGGGCGCATACCTTTGCATGCCCTCTTTTGCGTAATGAACTTCGCTTTTATTTGCGTGCAAACTGTTTATATCATTTGAATTTGAACTTGTTTGTGAAACCCTATGACAAATTTCAGATTTGCAGTTTTTCTGTTTGCGGGTCGTTGCGCTGTTGCCCGAGCAGTACCCGCATAGCCGACCCGTAAAAAAGCATATTCTGCTGCGAATATACTTTTTTACGGGTCCGTTTGGGGGGTCTGCATCTGTGCTAGCCCTCACCGGCCCATAAAAGCGGTTTTGCGCGAACTGCAAACGCGTTTTGCGGGCTGATGTTTTGCGGGGTCTGCTAGAGTTGCTCTAAGGCTTTGGGTCTGCATCGTCTTTCAGTTGTGTACACAACGATGCATCACAGCGCAATACTCCAATCTAGTAGGATAAGAAGCATAGGAAAATTCAAAATTGACCTTGGCTCCAGTGAGCCTCTTTCTCAAATAAATAAAAGCATTTTAAAGTTTCATTACAGAAGAGATGTACTTGCATCCCGCAAAAAAAAGAGACGTACTTGTAGACGTTAGCTGCATATACAATTTCATCAAAATATATATTCATTTATGGGCTAGACGATATGGTAGATTTAGCATTTGCTATTCTAAAACCATATATTAGTATTTTCATAAATCATAGGAAAAATATTTATCAAATAGTATTACGTGTAAGTACGAAGCAACATGAGAAAAAATCAATATATGTTGGCATACTTCTGTGTGGTATTTGAATTTCTGAAATTTTTGATCTTCTAAAGGCCGGAAGTGTGACACCCCGACAGTGACACTATACGGACTATTAGAATGCCCGTACGTTGCCACGGGGTCTTGAAATATTTTGCAAGAGTTATATAAACATAGTCTGTCGACACGATACAAAAATGAGCCAAATTAGTAAACAAAATGAGCCAAATTAGTTGAATACAAAAGGCAATATGACAAAGGAAAGATCGATAATAATATTGAAAAAATACCTTGTGCGATAACATTTAAATTGGCATCTTTTTTGGTTTGTTATGAGATATCACCGCTTCCACATTATTATTTGTAAAAAACTCGGTGAATTTTTGGCCCCTTTCGGCGACGTCGCTTCGGAACCCTTGTCGATGGATTCTTTTTGTGCATCTCCAAAATCCATATCTATGTCTCCTATATCCTGAAAAAATAATAATATATAAAAATACACCATTTGTATTATCATCTATAACATACATACAAAGAATGGTTAGCTATATGCACCTCTTCTCGTGGTGTTTCAGTCCGGTCTGTCATCGTTATATCAGTGCGTATGTTGGAACCTATCACTTTCTATCTTGAAATATAAACGATATTTTCTACTGCATCATATAAACATATATAATCTATACTTCTATACTACTATTAAACAATCAAACATTTTCTTTTCTACAGTCACCCCATTATGTGTATCTAGACTGATTTGTGCCGTCAGATTGTCCCACTTAATAAGATCTAACGCCTTAAATACGTTTGATCAGAGGCCACGATTACATGTACAATTAGCGTTGACTGACCATGCTCCACCGAGCGGACAAAATTTCCCACGCGCGATCTGGATCAGGTCCCACACAGTCACCGCTCCGCTAATCTCGCCCGTATATCCGGTAATCTCTCACATATCCGTTCGCCCTCCAAAAACCTTGCCGTCGCTCCCACGCGTAGCACCGGTCCTCCTTCCACCTTCCCCTTCCACCCATCTGGCCTTCCCGCCCGCCTCTCCCCCGATCCCCACGCATCTCCTCCGGTGGCCGCCTTCGGCGAGTGGAATCTGTTCCTCACTGGCTCGCTGCATTCTTCCCCTGTGGGGTGTTGGTGTGGGGATGGGATCTGACAGGATCGGGATGAGGAGGCGGCTGCGAGGTACACGCTCTGGACGCCGCGCGTGTATGCGCTCATTGCCGAGGCCGATGCCGCTCTTTCTGGAGGCTGACGCAGCTCTTACTGGAAGAAATCCCACGGGGTCAAGCGGGGTGACGAGGGCACCTACATCCTTTCATGTTTGGGCGCTGGAGGGCGACGGGAGTCATCGATTCGCCGTCTGGCTACTGCACTAGGGGACTGCGGCTGCTACAAAAGATGCAGCAATCGAAAGATGCACAGGTCAGCAACGCCTCCTCCCCCTCGCATGGCTCCTTCGGACCTGTAGATAACTGTTTGCATGCTTTCTGATATGGCATCGTGTATGCGATGTACTGATGTTGCAAGTGAGACTATTCCAATTAACTTGTAGATTTCATGCATCCCATAAAGCCATAACTCCTGCGTGGAATCTAGCTCACACGAGCAAATTTCTGACTTAGCTCTAATCTAATTGCCTTGAATTCGTGTACATAATTATATTATGGCAGAAATTTAAGTATTGTCTCGATTAGAATTGCCGCATGGGTACCAGTTTTTCTCCATTAAAATACCTCATGTAATGCTACGTTCCATATTTTCTGCATAACGGTAAGTTCATATTTACAGTGGACTTTGCCTTGGTTTCTCTTGTCATATTTCTTGTACACTAGAAGAAGTATTATATACTGTTTTAGCATACAGGAGTATTTTTTTACTGAAGTGTGCAGCCAGATCTTCCAATTTTGCTTCAATATGTTCTCCCATATGCACGACAATTGGGCCTCTTTTTGTCAATTTGAGGAGCAGGCTTTCATAATGAACTGTGTGATTAATGATAGTCCTCACCCTACAGGTACTTGATGAGATGCCACTAAGTCAGTTTGCTATCTCAGGTTATATTGGATGGTAATTTATTTTACAATACAACTACATCTTTCTTGAATCAGATTCGGACTGTTTCTGTGCAATTTTGTTCTATAGCTATTTTTTGGGTGGCTTTCTTTGTTTTGCTTTATGTTGTATAGTCAGTAGAAAACTCAAGCCCCATCATCTGACAATTCTGTAGTAATGACTGAAACTATTCGAGGACAAATCTTCGATTGTTGTTGTCGTTGGAAATTAGAGTTGCATGGTTGGCATGGTCAACATGGCAAAGAAAGTATAGAAGATTTGCCAAACCAGGTATGGGCTTGTAGAGTACCTCAGGTAATCAGATTCTGCACCCAAATTTAATTTTACTTGCTTTTAAATGATTCTAGGGCACATGATGTTGATATGCTAGATTGTGTTGTAGTTTATGCTTGTCTGATTATGTATATTTTCTTACAGAACGTCATATTTCTTTTTTGAGAAATTATATAGGTGTAGGCTGAGCATGGACGTTTGCGCTGTTGTGTGTGTTGAGGTCAATCTCAGTTTGGTACACAGCAGAGCTAAGGGCGTGCACTTGCCAAATATGGTGTATGTCGGACTTTCCCCATTTATTTTTTCTCACACCATACGAGAATTATACAGCTAAATATATCGAGATTAACATTAGTTTCCCCTGCTGAAGCTTGTGCAATTGTATTTATGTTGAGCAGAGAATTGGTCAACAATAAAGGAGAACAAGAATTGTATTTTGTATTACTATTTTTATACAAACTTTCTTCCCACACCATTATGTAATCTTTCCCTTTTTGGGTTGCAGTGTGGTCTCTGCTAACCAGATTTTATATATGATCACTGCTAAATTACAACTTGATGCCAAATGCACAAGCATCCTTTGCAGATTTCAAATGCCCAGTGATATCTTATTACATACTAGTAGAATGCCCGTGCGTTGCCACGGGCTTTTAAAGCATTTTGCTGAAATTAGTATAAACATGTATAGAAAAGGTAAACCGTAACAATTGGGTAATAATTGAAATTCATTTCACGGTGCAATGTAAGTTGATTAAAAAGATAATTTAAGGGCATCTTCAACGCTGACCCGTAAACCGGACACCATATTCGTTCATGGATGCGGAACCAGTCCACAGACAATGATACGGGAGCCGGCCATCCAACCATAACCAAAAATGCCCGTAACAATCTAACTTTAAACATGCTAAACAATGGTTAATTAAAAAAAACACCTTCCGCCAACACAAAACTAACATGTTACATGCACCTTCGGCCAACCAATGCAATGCATTGCAAGCAGCTTCCGCCACACACTTGACCAAAAGCATTGCCTTTTGGAGAGAAAACATAGATTAACATCAGTGTTTTTGGCCGGAGGTGTTCTAATATTTCGCACAAACCATGTATTTAATAGTAATTAGAGATTTGTACTAAGTAAATCATATTTGGCTAGATAGCCGTGTCCCTTTCGCCAAATCAAGCTAGCTAGCTTGAAGTCTTCCGCCGAACATCATGCTAATCAGTTATTCATCACGTTCTTCTTCCGCCGAATAAGACCAGTCTTACGCCATCCTGCACGGACAAGGGCACGTGGTGGCTTTTTGTAGGCCTGTCGGATGTCCGGACTCCGGCAAAGCTCCTTTTTGTTTGTCTCGAATTTGCGGAAAAAATTGTGTGCGGACCCATCGGCGGACCGATGCAGGGTCGCGTTGGACGGCAAAGTCATCTTTAATGAAATGTACTTTGCGACATTTTCTATAGTATGAAAATTATTCCGCTCAAACAACAGTAACTGAACGAACCAATATCAACCCCATCCCGCTCAATCTCGACCTTCACACTTACCACAAAATTCACTAACTCGTGTTCTAAGTGAGCTAGTGATTGCCGCAGCTGTGGCAAGCCAGCAGCAAGGGACAAGGGCGACAACTATCTTCCTATCTTAGTGCTAGTACCTCATGGTTCTATACTGGACCTACTCTTCATCCAGGATTCTATCACGATGGCGTTATGCTCATGCGTTGCCACGAAAATAGAAAGCTACGAATAGAAATGTTCGTCCAAAGCCTGAAAAATGTCAATGTGTCTCCTCTTCCAGCCCTCACACGCGCATGCCTAGTTCGTGGTACAAATTTATTTATCCATTAGAGAAGAGAAAAAAAAGTTTCTTCTCTCGTTTTATCTTCTATAGCTAATTGCATGTGCATTGCAACCGGGGCACACATAGTCCGATATTGTCGATTATTCCTTTTTCCCGTGAAATCACTCTTGTTCCATTCACTATTTTTACCTCTCCACCTCCCCAGTCCAAACTCGCCCGTGCGTTGCCACGGGCATGTCAACTTTAACATGGATTGAAAAAATAGCCAATAACAAAAAATAATAATTAAAATCCACTTCACTTGCAATATATTTTGATAAATTTTTTGAAACATTGCACTTCATTAGAAATGATAATAACACTTGAATGCTTTTATTATTTATGCTTAATATTCGATCATCTCACGAAAGCATGTGTATTGTTATTATCAATTAATTAAAGACAAACACATGGAGTACTGTGTTCCCTTTAAACAAATCTGCAAACCCCCAAACCTAGAACATAAGTGGGGACGTATCCTGACAGCACATCATGCCAGACCAGAACTTTCAACTCTCATTGTGTGGCAATATAAAATGTCCGGAAAAAATATAGCTCTCTGAAATAATGCAAGGCAGCCCCAAGATATCGAGGTTCTAAATTGCTAGAAGCTTAAATGCTTAATAATACAATCATGTTTCTCCACTTTGAGCCAGTCCAACGTGGACTACTTCATTAATACCTACCATCATTCCAGATAACCTGCAAAACCAAAGGTAAAAGACTATACAAATAAAAGTTTCAGTTGAGTTGAAAGGCTCAAACTGAAAGCCAACAAATATATGCAGGGTTATTTCATACTGCTATTTTATTCAGCACCAATAACCTCCTTGTCAGCATCATAATATATCATCCAAAATCATATTACCAATTTTGGGGCAACTTTATACTACTTACAAATATAAAGAATAATATTAACTAAAAAAACCTTGGATTGTAATAGATGTGAAAAATACTTCTATGTTCCAAGGAATCATATGGTGTGAGTATCGTCTGAAAGCTTTTAGGAGAAATAAGGATAGAGAGCTGTTTTGTTCAACGAAACAGATTGGCTCTCCTTACACTAAGTCTAAGTTCATCATCATTCATCATTGTTACATGTATAAATTAGGATAACACACAATGAATAAGAGGAATAAGGATAAAAAGTTTTTAACTTCATCACAATGTTCATTTGCTTATACTTGAAGAAATAAGACAACATATCCTGTGAAAAAAATTATTTTTATTGACAAACGAATTCCCTCCCTTTGTTAAAAAGATGCCTATTTGGTTCACCTGGAAGGCAAAGGAGAATTTCATAACATGTCTATGGTACCTTGCTAGAAGGAAAAAGATAACGGGTATACTTGGCTCAAAATCAGAATGGATGATAGAATTACATAGAGTTGTTTGTCCTTTTGGAAGATACAACTTTTGTAAGGAACTGTGTCAACGCATTCGCACAGAAAATATATCATCTGATTCCGGTAATGTAATAGAGCACACTAAATCGTATTTATGAACGCGTGGGAATCTGGACTCTTTAGAAGAAATGGACAGAGCAAATGAGCATGGTCCAATGCAGGTTGTACAGGTTCTATTGTACACAAGTTTTTATACAAAATTTATTAGAAACACGGGAACAAAATTTGTTTGAGTAGGTAACAAAATTTGTTTTAGAAGATGATGACTTCCTAATATTGAAGCATGTAACTGAACTCTACTGGTTTTGGGGAGTTGAAACGGAGGTACAAGACAAGAATGAAGAAATAGGTTTTATTTCTGTTACTCACAGACTACATGTACAACATTGGGAAGCTCCTTGTGAATCAAGCTTACAACAGTGAGCACTGAAAAATCATACTCTCTTCTTGCTAGCCGGTGGTGAGAACACCTTTGCAGCAATTAGTATTGAAATGTTCTCCTTGATAGGTTCATGAAGAATGCCAGCAATGAAAATCTCATCCAGTATTTAGACCTGAATATTTCACCATTGGTACCCATGGGATTAGTCAGTACTAAAAAGAATGGTAGCTCTTGCAAGAAATTTCATATAACTCGATTGCTGGTTCTTCGGTGTCAACATTTCAGCATATATGTGAATATAAAATCGACCTCACATACCATGGTTATTAGGAAAAACACTCATCATGCATTTTATAATCAATAGAGGCTATCTTTACCAAAGTTGTATTATCATCGTTGTAATATCCCAGATTTTCATTTGAATGTTCAAACTATTACTACAATAAAGATAACAGAGAAAACCAACAGCCAAATACTTTTTAAAATGTGTTTTATAACACAAAATAAACAATAAAAAAACACAATTTTAACAGTAGCATAAACATATTGCGCCATGAAGCAAATATAATCAGTGCATGCACATCAATTTCTTTTCTCTAGCAAAAACTACGGGTTTTTTTTGGCAAAAACAACCATACCTCCATTTATTTTGTGGCGCTTTTCCTTCTTCTTTTTATGCCTTCTTTACAGTTTCCCCTCAACTTTAATGAATTGGCAGAGCTCTTGCCTTACCCGTAAAAAAATGGGCACCATATGGAGAGCTAAACTGCACAACACTAATATATGTGAGTCTCTCGAAGATATCAAGTACAAGCCAAAGTATCAAAAGCTTTCAAGTTTGCTAGAAAATTGATAGCATTAAATGGAAGTTCACCTAGATGGCTAGATCCATGTTAACTTTTGAATTGTTAATATTGAATGTAAAAGGTCCAAGAATATACACAACTGGGCACTGTCACGCATTGTCATTAGCTAAAAGACCGAAAAGATAAACATCGTAGGAAGAAACATTGATGCAATCCTCGAAAAATTGGTTAACACCAAATTTCAACGGATGCATGCTTGACAAGGAGACACCTCCATTCGAATATGTTGGCAATTAAAAAACAAAACCGTATAGTGGGAAGAATTGATCAGGCTAAGGCAGAAGGATGCAGATGCTGCTCAGGGATAAGTGATTCAGAAAAAACAATCCTCATCGAGGTTCTTGCATAGTCTTGCATACATAACTAGATCACCTCTACTATTAAAGGCGATATTTTTTTTCTATGACAACAAATTCAAATCTAGCCTGAGAGGACAGAGCACGCACCAGTGAAAACAAAGATTAAGAACACAAATACTCAAATAAAATAAACCAAAGCACGAATAGGTTGGTGATGGCCTGCTCGGCTTGGCCCATCTATTCACACAAGAAATTATTAACATAGTTAGAACCAGAAAGTAAATTTGTTTTACTCAGACTAAAAAAATGT
This sequence comes from Triticum aestivum, assembly GCF_018294505.1. NCBI lineage: Eukaryota > Viridiplantae > Streptophyta > Magnoliopsida > Poales > Poaceae > Triticum > Triticum aestivum. The sequence goes on from NC_057811.1 coordinate 254,078,849, forward strand.
TATAGTTCCGTAGATCTTAAGCACCTAGTTTTACGACAACCACCTCCTATAAAATTCGGTGCTGCAAGTTCACAATGACATGGCCCAACTAAAGCTCCTTCTTGTTCTTGTTCTATTTCTTACCTAGCAAACTACCTCATATCTCCCAAATACTGACTACCATCTACAAACATATGCATAACAAATTATCACCACATCACACGGGCAGAAGAAAACACATACCTTAGTCCTAGTCGGTGAAGATGTTAGATCTTTGCACGAGTGCCCACGTACCTTGGTGTAGAGCGGACATTGTCATACTTGGAAGTGCTGCTTGGACGGTGTGCTCCCATCAGCCCACATAGCAGGGGCCACTGCTTGCGCCGCGCTCTCGGACACTGCTCTGCCACTGCCGCAACCACAAGCCACAAGCCGCGAGCAGCCGACCAAGATGCTGAATCTTTCCATTAGTGCTGCGTTCTGGTGTGCAGTTCATCTAGTAAATTAAAGACATGGTATAAATTATCATTGAGCAATGCGTGGGCAAAAAACATCAGTTCGTGTACTTGCAATGAAGATTCTGAATTTACAAACTATCTTGCTACTTCACACTCACGACTGGCTTATCTTATTCTTATCACTCATTACTCTTGAATAATATATTGGTAGAAAACATTGAAATAGAAAGTCATTTGATCAGTAGATAGAAGCAGGAGCACATCTGTAAAAACACCTCTAAAGCATGTTCGTTTGAAATAAGGAACAACCTTAATACAAACGATGCAAACCTTAAGGCCCGTTTTCTTACAATATTGTCTCGATCTAAGGACCCCAAATTATACAAAGTGCACCAATGCAATTTTCCTAGCTATTTCATGACATAAAGAGTTCCAGAACAACAACAACAAAGCTACTGAACTCTTGCCCCAGTTTTGGTCCATAGGTTCCAGTCTGCCCGAGATCTCTTCTACGTAAAAATTGTCCTAATGGCCCCTCCTCCCGTTTCTGTCAAACAAATTCTCATTAAAATTTCTCAAACTCTAGAAGGAATCCATAAACCTGCAAATAAGTGTTCATAAGAACAACACCCCAAGGGATACACATGGAAGAAAACAATGAACATTCTATTAATTCAGTTAATGGGCAGTGTGCATAGGGCATCATATTGACTATATGATGTTGTGTCAGATGATGTACCACAAAGCTTGGCAATACGATCAATGGCAGCATACTGATGCCGATGCTGCATTTTCATAAAGTTGTCTAGTCTAAACGAACAAGCATACCATGTTGAAATTTTTAGTGACACGATGATGTGAAACTGAATTGAAAACAGAATTCTAGTACTAAACATAAATTTTAAAATACGTCTACTGAAAGATGAGCAACATCAGATCAATTATCTAAATTGTGATAAAACACTGAAGAGATATATGATATATGATATGATAACAACACTAAGAATGTGAATGTTGTGATGAACTTCAATGTGATTATGCAGTACCTACTGAAGAGCACCTTTGTGACATGGAAGTAACTACCATATAAATGTGACCATCCTTTTTCTCTGAGCAGATCCAAATCAAGCAAAGATATCTGAAAACCACTTGTGTATCTGTAGGCATATTTGTAATCGACATATTTATTGTAACTTGATTCTTCACTTTTGATTCTCTTGAATCCATCAGAATGGTCTTCTTGGTGCGGACTTCGTCCTTCATCAACTAAAAACCTGACCAAAAAGATGAATCAGCTTGTACACAAAACGTTACATCACTGACAAATTTCCAAGATGAATATATACTCTCGTTGTGAAGAGTTAGAACATATCCAGTTAATCCTAACTGAGAAGAGTTAGAACATATCCAAACTTCCTAGAGAGACATGTATTTCTAGGAAGTTTAGGCCGGGTTACAATTATGTACATATGTAATGTCTCAGGAAAATCGAATGAAACAGTCGGGCTGTGTCAGTAAGTTATTCTTGCTCAACCCCTAGGTAGGTGTTTCTCTTTCTAATTTGCTTATGATTTGATAATTCGTGTCTCTTCTGAAGGTTGTAGGAACTCCCAGTTACATGTGCCCTGAACTTATTGCTGATATTCTGTATGGCTCCAAGTCTGACATATGTTTGCTAGGCAAGCATTCCTATCTAACATTCAGTTGCATGTCTTGCTCGCTTGTTCTCTTGGCTAAAAATCTGCAATTTTTAGGCTGCTTCATCTATGAGATGACTTCGCTGAAGCATGCATTCAAAGTATTTGGAAGTAGCTATGTTGACATGCTCTTTAAGTTAGAGCTCCTTCTTTCCAGCAAAAGTATAAAAGAAAAAAATACAACTCCTTTCATCAAAAGTTGCATCTTAGATGATGTTTTTTCCTAACAGAATATGTAGACACTGGTAAACAAGATAAACGAGTCTGTTGCCGCTCCTCACGCCACCCACCGGCCACCACCTCATCATGATGCCAGGTGAGGACATCGACCAAGTGCAGCGGCGGAGCCAGACGGGACAGCACAATGTGTTGGGGTTTAGCAAGGTGCGGACATTAACTAATTAAAAAAAGATTGTAATAAACTCTGATCCTACTGTCGAAACTACTTTCACTGAAAGGGATATATCATCGGGCGAAACATTAAACTGGAATTAATTACCTTCGGATGGTTGCATAATTTCTTAAGAGCAGTAATATATGCCAAAACTTTAGTACTCTTTGCTTCTTCAGATATCAAGGGCTTAACCTGACAGGGTCAACCACAGACTCCTGTAAATATAACTCCGACTACCTTACATGTGCCTACTAAATATTGCTTGAAACTCAGAACGGTACAGAATTTCCTTACATTTTTGGAGTGTGTGAAGTGGTTGTATAGTGTCATCTGTAAGGGAGTCAGCTTGCATCACACTACTTCAACAATCTATACATAAGCAGGGTTAAGTAATGTAGATGAGGCACAATTATATAATGTAAAAAGAAGGAAGAATCACTATAAAAGACAAAATGGATAGCAGGTACACAATTCTTTTTGTGTTTTCTGAATGTGCGATGAACATATCAGGCCAAATATACACCGGACAAGACATGCCTTTGGTGGCAAGTGATTGGACAGCAGGGCATTCGTTCGTCTCAATATAAACTGAATATCATTGAGAAGCCGTCAGAAGAATTCAGAAGGTAATTAAGCTAGAGCCCATAAAATTGGAAGAAAATGCATCCAAACAATTCTAGAGGAGATTATTATAACATAAATGTGGACAATACAGTTGTAAAAAATTATGTAGTGCAGAGTGCAGACAACCTTCTTCAGAGGAAAAGGGCTTGCCTGATTTACTTTTGCACTAAGCTCTCCAGATCTCTCGGATCCCAACTTCTTTTCTTCTGCAGTTGCTGTGGGTTCTCTTCCATGAATTATGGGTGCCTTCAGTTAGGGGCAGATAATGTGTTAAATACAGAGGAAAGGAAGATAAAATGCAATTAACAGGAATAGCACATGGGTTTAGGTGCACAACACACGAAGAAACTTGAATAACAAATATCTGAGAACACCACCATCTGTTAATAAATACTTCTAGATCTCATTCCCCGCTGCCACTGGTCCCCATTCCCTTCCGCCATCGGCCCCCGTTCCCTGGATCCCCCGCTGCCATGAATGGCAGACAGAGAAAGGAGAGGGCAGGGCATCCTAGGGAGAGAGATGAGAGGAGGCGTTTACCTACATAGGTCGCCATCACCTGGTAATTGTGGAATGCGGTAGGGATGGAGAATAGTTGGATAAGTTGACCTTTGTTAGCTGCAGCATACATGTTGATGATACCATGGATCATTGTCTTTGTCTTCTTCGTCCATGATTAGGATGTAGGTGTCAGAGCACTTGTACAGACAAACACATTACACTGATGTCGTTCTGAATCGAGTAGAAGAATTCCATGGTCCGAACTGCTCTACATCACGTGCATAGCACTACTGCCAGCTGCGGAAAACTTCCTTGAACACCATCAGGGGTCTGGATGTCTGCAATTATAAGCGTCAGTCAAATACAATAGTTGATCGGCTAGAACAAGCATGGGGATAATGAATGGCTGGACATAATCCATCCATCGATGACTCATCCCTTGGTCTAATTACCTTCTGACGTTGAAGGGCCTGATGATGCCGGGAGCGCCGGCTCCACGGAGGACGCAACTACTGACGCACTTGGAGGTGCACCGAGCCGCCTCAGGCGACCCCGGGTGCTTGATCTGCTCCGCTTTTCAGTTGCCTTCTGCTGCTTCGGGCTGGGATGGGCGTCCTCCGGCCACCCCTAGACCGCCACGCAGCGCACCAACGCCCACGTCGTCAGTCCTCCATCCCCCTGGGGTCTTGCCGCTTGAGGAAGAGGGTGAGAGGGGCAGGCTTGGGAAGAGAAAGGGGCTCTACCAGATTCGCCGCCGCCGCCGCCAACGATGTCTTCGCCCGTCGTCGCCATCCTTCTCCTCCGCCCCAACACGGCGCCACCGCTGCCCCTACTTCTCCACCCAAGCGGTGACGCCCCAGCCGGTCCAACCCCTCAGTGACGCGGCTGCCCCGCTCCCATCCTCAGTGCCCGCAACACGAGTTGGCGGCTAGGGTTAGCCGAAGGGGCACGCGCAGGGAGGGAACAGCGAGGAGGTGCTGTGCATCGATTGGGGAGACAAGGGTGAGCCGCGCTGGTGGCGGCCGGCGCGTGAGTCGGATGGCATCGGCCAGAATCAGAGGGGCGGCGGCGGCGGATCTCAGAGGCGGCGAAGGGCTCAGCGGCTGGGGGAGTCTTGACGATAGAACGAGGAAACAGATCGAGGGGAGTCTCGAGGCTGTTTTTTTTACGATCGAGGCGGAGAGACCAAAAAAAATCGTGGGGTGTTTTTTTTGGTTGCGTGGGGTGGGGGGGGGGGGGGGGGGGGACGAAAATAAACCGGTTAAAAATAAACCGGTTGAAAGTTGTGGGACTATTCAACCAACTCGTCCATTAGGAGTAGAGATATGAGTACCGGCGTTGTGAACCTATTTGTTTCTGTTGCATATGTAAATGTGAATGGAAACATGTGAGATTTGCGATCAGCTAACCCTAGGAGAAAGTAGCAAGCAGATCAGAGATATTGAGTAACGTATTTAATTCGTCAAACTATTACAGTAGCTTTGATCTATCCTAGGAGAAAGTAGCAAGCAGATCAGACATGTTGACGTGAGACATCAGGATCCAGTAAATAAAGGGTATCACAAACTGCACTAACTAGCTCGTCCAGCAATGCCCATCTCGTGCCGGCACAGCAAAGGGCAAGGCGGACACTGGCGTGCTATGTGACTTGTTGACCATGTAGCTCGGGAACACGGTGACATGCTCCATAACTTTAGCCTCGTTGTGAGAAAGCTGACGTACTGGCACGGTGCCCTAAGCGTGGAATGCTTATCTACTAATGCCGCTCTTGCATCCAATCCATCATCGGCCACCACTTGTGGAAAATGCACCAGACGTCGAGAGATGGTCTTTTTCCCTTTTCCGCCCTCCTAAATATCAATGGCCGCCCCTCTTCCTTTCATCGTCTATTGGTTTCCGCTCCCCTCTCTTCTCTTCCTTCCGCTCTCGATCCTTAGATTTCGTTCAACATTACCACCAATTTGGATCGCGATTGACTCAAGCGAGCTTAGTGACTTGCCCAAGAATGCCCCGAGCCTGACTTTAGTCTGACAATCCGCCTGGAAAATGTGATTTGCGATGTTAATAATTGAAATTAGTGAGTTTCTTGCCCGATTTTGGGGATTACATGTACATGATTCAGGTCAAACTACCCCTACAAGTGCAGGGATTAAGACAAATTTTACAAAAAAAAGCCATGATATCATACGTGCGTTGCACGTGCACACTTACTAGTACATAATAAAAATAAAAATGAAACTAACACAACTGTTTTATTTTGTAAGAAAGAAAAACCTTTTTCATATTATTAAAAAAAGATGTTGCATTTATCTCGGGGAAAACAACCAACTATAAAGTTCATATATAAATAAGCAGTCATCTAAAATTTCTTAAATCATTTATATAGGCTATGGAAAATTGTCCAACAAAAGATAAAAACATGCAACCAAACCAACATAAACCAAGTATATTCGGTTTCTTCTCTTTTTTTTTGTGATACTCTAAATATATCTAATAAGTATAAAAAATATTTATTTGTATGAACCATTTAATACATATATATATACTTTAATTGTTTTTGTGAGGAATATATATACTTTAATTATCTATGCTTTTCGTAGAACAAACACGTTGCCGATCCATGGCCCAAATTAGCTATCCAGGCCGGCCCAACCAGCACCCAATCTGCGCCCTAAAAAAAGGAATTCTAAAAAAAAAATATGCAACCTTATCCCTCCTCTCCTCTCCACTCACTCGACCTCTCTCGACTCTCTCCCCTCCACCCCGACGCATGCGCGTCGACGAGCTCTTGCCGCGCGCGACTCCGCGCGTCGACCACCGCATTGTCGCATGCTCAAGTAAGAGGAGCGACCCCAATGGCGGCGGCCTCGACGAGCTGGGTGCGGTGCGACGGACGGCGACAGACGCAGGGACACGTTGATCCGGGTGCGGGTGCTCAATCCGGCCGGTCCCGTTCCAGCCGGATCCGCGGCGGTGCTCATCTCCAGCGAGGTGGCCGGTGACTCACGGGACGGCAGCAGGGCAAGACCACGGGAGGAGCTCATCTCATGGAGCTGGGGCGCGAGGTCCTGTTTTCTTGGGTTGCCGGTGGCTTGACGCAGGGGTGACGTGATATGACCCAAATATCAGCTATATCGGTTATTGACTTGTTCAGTCAGAGGTCCAAAATATTTATGTGCTACATTACTTTCAGTTCTACGATGGAAAAGACCTCGTGGCCGTCGCCCCTATGGAGCACAGGCAGGCGCACCAGGACTTACCTGGTTGCTACTTTGACAAGCCACGCCTACCAGATTGTATGCAATTATAATGCAAGAAGGAAAGAGTACACCATACTCCCTCCGTTCCCAATTATTTATCTTGGATTTGTCTAGATATGGATGTATCTAGACTCATTTTAGTGCTAGATACATCCGTATCTAGACAAATCTAAAACAAGTACTCCCTCCGTTCGAAAATACTTATCATCAAAAATGGACAAAAATGGATGTATCTAAAATAAAAAATACATCTAGATACATCTCATTTTATTCATTTTGATGACAATTATTTCTAAAGGGAGGGAGTAATTCGAAACGGAGGCTTTGGAAGGCCACGTCCACCACAAGTACTACTTGATGTTGTACGTATGCATGCAACAAGCGTGGCCATGCACATGGATGTTGGATTCTTGGGTATATGTGCACACGTGAAGGACATTGGTGTCTCGAACTGTACAAAGAGATTAGTTACATTTAAAAAGTACAGGTGGTTGGATGGTTAGAGGCACCGTGGTATCCTCAACCCATCAGGGTTCAAATCCTGGTGCTTGCATTTATTTTTGGATTTATTTTAGGATTTTCGGTGATGTGCATTCAGTGGGAGGAGACGTTCTCGCCGACGGCGAGGCGCCTACAGTGAATTCGTAAATCTTAAGATGATATGCCGGCTCAGTCTTTTGAAGGTGCCCCTACGGATAGGGTGTGCGTATGTGCGTTTATAGGGGTGAGTGTATGCGTGTGTATATGAGCGCTTGTGTCTGATGTTAAGAAAATGTACAGGTCAGGGTCAAGCTTAGCAACGGTACAAAGAGATTAGATCCATTTAAAAAGTACAAGGTCAGGATCAAGCTTAGCCTGCTGTTTTTATTCCTGCCGCTCAAGAAATATCAGGCAAGTGCAAATAAGAGGGGCAACGTGTGGAACCTGCAATGTTTAAAGGAGTCTGGATGGGGCCATCAAGCTGAGCAAACTAAATTACATGGTGCATAAATAAAAGAGACCTATTCTTACTTAGATTAAGTTAAGTCAGTTATTATGTTTGGCATGTCCAGATCGTTTCCTTTTGAATTAGATTAAAGAAGTTAGATACTCCCTCCGTTCTAAAATAAATGACCCATTTTTGTATTAACTTTATACTAAAATTAGTATAAAGTTGAGTCATCTATTTTAAAATGGAGGGAGTAAATAAGTGTGGTGCGGCCAGTTTGTTGGTCATGCAAAATTAGGAGGACATGGCTATATATAAAGCCGATCATGTGGCGTCTATGTATGGGTAGGTTATGTTAATATGAATTAGACACCATGTGTTCTGGTCGTCGGCCATTATTCGAGTTTAAAGAAACCTTGTCAAAAATCTCTATTTACGTGTGAGTTCCTGCGACACGACATGTAGGAGATTACAAGTTGAGCCTATACAGTTCGTCCACGTTATTTCTTCAGATCGAGGGGTTGGCGTGTTGTTTTTGCGGAGTTTGTGAATTTCTTCGTAAACCCGCAACGAGTTCTTACTACGATTGATTTTTGAAAAATGTAACGCCCACACGTGTGGGCATTAGCCAACTCACCCACACGTCTTCATCACCGTCCAGTAACTTCTGCATGAATCTTGGCACGAATTAGCTGATTTTGTATGCCACGTAGGACAACTCGCATGTGTGGTGTGTGAGAGAGGTCGCCCACACATCCGTTTTACCACACGGAGGGGCCGGTGTGTGGGCGTTTTGCAGTTCGCCCACACACCAGTTTTCAGTCACGCACAAGGGCTGATGTGTGGGCGTTTTGCCATCTCGCCCACACGCCCGCCTTCTCTCCCACACCCAAGCTGCCAGTTGCCATGCGTTTTGCAGTGTACATGGCAACTGCCCTAGTGTGATTGCAAGCAGATGGCAACTCTTTTTTTTTACTCGAACATGTCAGTTGCCATATGTTTTGGATGGTACATGGCAAACTGCCCTAGCGTGCACGTAAGTAGATGACAACTCTTTCTTTTTAAATGGCAACTGCCCTAGCGTGCTTGTGAGCACATGACAACTCTCTCTTTTACCCGAACATGTTTTTTGCCATGCCTTTTTTTGTAGCGCTACATGCCAACTGCGTAGTGTTAGTAGGTGGCAACTCCTAAAGTTTTGAAATCATGGCAACTGCAGTAGACCAAACCACACATGGCAACAACTGTAGTTGTTCAAAAAATGGCAATCTGGAACTGTGATCTGAGATGGCAACTGCAGTTGAGCAAACATGGCAACTGTAGTTGTCCGACATGGCAACCGTAGTTCAGCGACATGTCAACTGCACTTAAACGAACATGGACGAGGGTCCGGCCCATGGCAACTGCGGGGTGCGCGGTAAAGTGTCACGTGGGGCGTGCGGGACCACGAGGTACGAGGCCTGACGTACCGGGCGTGTGGGTGTTATCTATTTCGCCCACACGCACGCGTATAAGAGGGACCGGGAGGGAAAAAAGAGGCGTGTGGGCGCTAGTTGTTTTGCCCACACACAGACGTGTGGGCTGGTCCTCTTAGGCACTACACAGAACGTGTGGGCAGATTTCTTAACGCCCACACGTGTGGCAGTTATCGGCGTCCTTGATTTTTGTGCCGTGAAAGATCGGGCAAATAGGAGGTGCAACGTGTGGAACCTGCTATGTTTAAAGGAGTCTGGATGGGGGCCACCAAGCTGAGCAAACTAAATTACATGGTGCACAAATAAAAGAGACCTATTCTTACTTGGATTAAGTTAAGTCAGTTATTATTTTCAGTATGTCCAAATCGTTTCCTTTTGAAGTAGATTAAAGAAGTTAGATAGATAGGTGTGGTGTGGCCAGTTTGTTGGTCACGCAAAATTTGAGGACTTGGCTATATATAAAGTCGATCATGTGGCGTCTATGTAATGGTTAGGTTATGTTAATATGAACTAGACACCGTGTGTTTTAGCCGTCGGCCATTATTCGAGTTTAGAGAAACTTTGTCAAAAATCTCTACTGGCGTGTGAGTTCCTGCGACGCGACATGTAAGAGATTACAAGCTGATCCTAAATAGTTCGTCCACGTTATTCCTTCAGATCGAGGGATTGACGTGTTGTTTTTGCGGAGTTTGTGAATTTCTTCGTAAACCCGCAACAAGTTCTTGCTGCGATGGAGTTTTGCGTGAAAGATCGGGCCAACAACGGACTGACTCTCATCTCGAGGTTCGCTTTACATCATGACGGGGTCCGGCGCCATGGAGGCTCTTCGAGGATGAGGAAGCAGACGGTGACGGCGGCTTTGAGGCCGGCGGGGGCGTCGTCTCCGCGTGCGGTGGTCGTGGTGAACGCCATGGGCTCCAACGCGGCAGCAGTTGTCTCCATCCCCTAAAGGTAATTCCCCATGATTTTTACCCCTTGAAATTGCCATGATTATCCCAGGGAGAGGCACAACCTTTTTTTGTGAAATTCATACAGATCACTTTGTGTATACTTTGCAGATTGCTTGACAATTTTTGTATCTATTCATGTGATTGCCATAGCAGGTTAGTTTGCGATGCTTGCCAGATGAATTACCTGTATATTTTTCAGTCCAACAATTCAGTGTGCTCTTAGTGCTTTGGTGTATTTGGTTTAATCGCAAAGTGTGTAGACTTGGTATCGGTTCTGTCAAAATGAATACGACAATAACTTGGTTGGAAAAGGAACTACAACATGGCAGTGGACGCTCAGGGAATATGAATGCACAAAAGGAAAATATGGCAATAGAGGTACAACGCACGGGCAAAAATTCTAGGTAGATAGGAGGAACAGATGAACTTTATTGGACCCTTGTCAGTGTTTTTTTGGTAGTTAGTGCGTTTGACTCTCTCTTTTATACCATGTGAGTCATATGAGTGGGGAAGCAGTGGTTTGAAGGCATTTACAATAGCTTAGGTTGCAATCTATGACAGTCCCTTAAGAAAAGGCTCAACCCTGATGGATTTGTTTCGGCAGTGAAATGCATCCTGCTTGATCAAAATTTAGACTACCTGACTGTAAAACATTGACCTTCTTCGTTGCTGATTCAAACTGTATCCTGGTGTCACCTCACATATCGAGATCCGTTGCTTCTTCTCGGTCGCGTCACCTTACCGTGTACGAGGGTGAACTCCACATGAATTGTCTCCTCGAGTAAGCAGCACCACCTCCATGGCTGTTTCAATTTTCATATTTTATTTTTGTGTGTGCTGATGTTGACTTCTCTTCTCCATTGCTGACGAGCTACCCACGAATGGATTTGATCTCGACGCATGGCTCTGTAGCACCGACTACCATCCAGCTATGGATCATGTGACGTGGGGCCTAGAACAGATGGATGCAGAAGCCATTTCGCCATGGTCATCACCAGTCGTTCATCCCTCAACACCAAGTGGTTGGACCGAGAACATTGCCAACCTTTTTGGTGAGCAAGAATCAATCTCCCACTATGTGCTTAGTCCTCCATTAGGAGTAGAGATTTGTATTAGGAATCAATCTCCTTGTAACATCTGCATATACTTCAGCTCAAAATAAGCACGTGCTTTGTATTACGTGCTCTATTTTGAGAATGTAGATTCATTTTAGTTATGCTTTTCATTTCTTTCATTTTTAGTAATGTTAGAAGTACTTTGTACTTAGTATTTTATGTTTGTTGTGTGTATTTTTCAAGAGAGCCAATTTACTTAAGTACTACACTCACTTTTTCTTCTTAAGGACTTAAATGACCAGAGTTACCAAACTTGTCTGTTTCTTGTCATAAATGATCAGGAGTACATGTCCTTTAAGAAGAATAGTCTGGTAGAGATATATTTTCACACAAAGGAAATTAGAAATAAAGAGAACAAAAAGAGCAGTTCATACAGAACAATAGTTTTTCAACCAATTTAAGAGCCAAGAAGGAATCATCTATTTATCACACCCAACAAAGTTTATATTAATTAGCAAAAGGCAGATACAATATCTTAATTGTTATGTATCACATCATCCATACATAGCGGATCACTTTGCTTTGATTACAAAAGTTATTCATAGTTGGTTGATTGAACATCACCGAACCAATTCAGAGGAGGTTTTCAGGGTAGTCGACACATATTTTAGAAGTTCTAAATTAGGTTCGTCTTTCCAAGCATCAAGGATATCTAAATTTTGTTATAGGCCTACTATTTGTGTTAAACTTATCTTATGATTTGTTTAAGTGTGTGCATTTAATCAAAAATCTGGACTACATAGGTGGGTGCACCTTCCATTCATTCAGTTGGGATATTATTGGTAGTAGATATACAAGTTGGAGTATTACATATCCATTGTGAATAATTTTAGATTATTCCATCGAAGCATTTTCTCCTTATGCAATTTTTATTATATGAAATGACTCAATATTATGCCTGCCATGATATATTTCTTCAGAAGTGTATGTTTATTTATTTATTTTCTGGCATGTTCAGAATTGCATGCATGGTTTTATTGCTATAAAATATGCTTTAGAAAATTAAGTGCTCAGAATTGCATGCATACTTTTGTAGGTGAACATACAAAAAATTCAAGATAAAGCATGCTATAAATTATCAAATCTAATGGTGAGATTTCATTAAGAAAAAAGTTTGCTTGGCAATGCAAATTTAGGCAGTGAACTATGTTCATCAGTTAAAAAGTTAGGGGTATGTCACACTTGCAATTTCCAGGATAGACTGTTAGCCTAAAATCTCTCAATGGTCTGTTTTTCTTCAGTTGCAGCCCACCTAATAGGACCGCTGATTAGATCTATGATCAATGTAGTGACTATGAGATAGTTATAAGCTGGCACTATCTCCGCTGTTGTTCTTCATTTGCAATTTGATAGTATACCTGAACCAAACATGATCCTAATCCAATAACTATTACACTTTTATAGGAGAAAGATCCAGAGATGTTCATACCTAGAGGAACTCGCCTTCTTGATGCTCCTTGCTTACACAAGGTACTCCTTGGGAATTAATGAAGTGTAAAGTAATAAATTATATATAATTAATTAAATGCAATTTATAACCCAACATATTTTTTTGGATATATCATTCTTCATACACTTGAACATTCAAATTGCGGTATTCATCCTTGGCATGTAAGCTTCTAATTAGAAGTAGTCAATTAAGGAAGAGCAGCAAACCAAATCGTAGCATTCCACAACATTTTCCTAATAGTCAGTACTACACAAGTCTAGATGAAATCTAATCAGGCAATAAATTTGTTGGTACATTCAAGTACATTAGCAAAGAACCATCAGGAACACTAAATAGGTTTTGCCTAATTAAGAATTGACACTTACATTAGAAAATTGTTACCATGCAATTAGAAGCCATGCATATTGAAACCAAGTACATGTGTGTCATTCCCAGAACCCACATACATCGTAAGTAGCACTGACATACGTGAGTGAGATCCAACTTATGAATTGCTGTCTTCAAGCTATTGTGAACTTATTTTTAGACGAAGGACAGAAAAAATAGGGCGATGTGGATGACGGAGGAAAATAAATTGATGGATGAAAAAACGTTACTCTTACAACGTGGGGTTATACAAAAATATATGACACCTAGACAACCAAGCCTATGCACATAATATACTGGTGACTGCTACAAGACCGAGCCTGAGAAGCCAAAACTATCACGGTTAATTACGTCTATGTTATTAATAGACGATAAAAGAATTTTTGAGTGCACATGTGGTCTACAACTGATATCTAGCCTGCTATGTACGAGAGTAATACAACATGTTTAACAGGAAAAAATGGCAGAGCAATACAACTTACTTTAATGCCTCATCTTGGTGGAGAACAACAGTGATAAATTGAAAAATGTATTCGACCACATCTGCTAGGGCATTCACGTTGCCCGCAGCCTCCTGAGGGGCGGGCAAAGCCTCTTGTGGTGCGAGCTGAACATCCATTGGTGCGTTCACATCCTCCATTGATGAGAGTGGCAATTGATCGGAAATTGGTGAGGGCAGGGGCGGGTGTTGAATAGGACCTCGTCGGAGGTTATATGAAGGGATAACATCCTGTTTGACAGCTACATTTTCAAGATTTAAGTCCCTTTCAAATAATAAGCCAACTTTCTTTTTTAAAAGCCAAATAATGAGCAAACTTTTGATTCCACATGATTTTCAACATCGGAGGCATTAAGTCTATCTTTAGTAATTGATCTTCCTCTTGTTTTAACTGTCGGGCCCAATATTAATATTTTTGCCAATCCCATGTGTATGGTCGGACGAGACTTGCCTGCTCCCTTCCATGCTCCCATCCGTGCTCCCGCATACATGGCTTGATTTGATTGGAAGAAAATAAGGCCCGGCCCCACCCCCTGAAAATCAGGGGGGGAGATGATTAGATTAGAAAAGAAAAAGGGAAAAGAACAGCCGTAGGATGAAGTGGGAGCATGGATGGGAGCATGGAGAGGGAGCAGGCAAGCCGGATCCGTGCATGGTCGCATGACTGCATGCATTTTCAGATTCGGACCAGATATATTTCCTTATTAGGCGAAAAAGGGAAGTAATTGGATATCGCATTGTGTAGCAGAATAATATGCAGAGGATATAAACGATGTCATGGATGTCCCAAATATAGAAATAAACACCGCAAATTTTTCTATTCTTTTCCTTCTCATCGTGATCCTTTGGCTGATGCATATGGAAATGCTCGGTTCAATGGAAGTCAATTATCTCTTTCTTAGGAAAAGCATAACTCCTGATTGCATGCGAAAATCATATCCCAAATTTTAAAAGAAACTTTCGATCCTTTTCCTCTCTGTCTTAGGAAAATCATATCTCCCGATTGCGTACTATCTTATTTCTCTATCCCATCCAAAAGAAATATTCATTTTTGTCATTAAATAATGTATCTATACCAATATAAAAAGACCCAAAGGGGCAGATCCAATTAATCTCGGCCATCAAATCATGTCAATCTAACGACCTAGACTGCTTCAATGTCGAGCGCTCAACATGTTTAGCGTGCAGTTAACTTCATGCCAAATATAGTGCTAATCACATAATAACACACAAATAATAACTTACTTAATATCCACATGCACTTAATATACTTCCAAATTAACCTGCATTGCACGTACACATTGACTAGTACACCTAAAGGGGTTAACTGATATTTGGCAACGAAATATTTTGACACTTTTTCATACATTTATTATTGAATATAATACATTATTAAACAAAGAAGAGATATGCCGACACTTCAAAAGGGTGGGATTGCTGGAAGGATGGAGGGATTGGTGTGTTATATGGAAGGGTGGGATTGCTGGAAGGATGGAAGGGTTGGTTTGATTTTTCTGGGAATGGGACGTGTGGGTCTGGGTGATGAATTAAAACCGGTCTTGGTTTTCGGAGGGAGCAGAAAAATCGGTAGGAGGGAGATCGCGGGGTGGGCCATATATCAATCGATGGAAGGGTGAGAAATGAACAAAACCAACGAACGACCTACGTACTGAGACATTAGGAGTAGAGATTTAGCACCTCCGCTAGCATCCGCATGGTATTGACCCAAAAAGCTATTGCATGGTATTGACCCCTATAAGCTATTCTGCAAACAGTTATAGAATATTATTCTGCAACAAATCCAACCTGTCATCGCAAAAATAGTTGAACTGCATCCTAGGCGCAAGCATTCACATGGTATTGACTCATAAAAGCTATTCTTCAAACAGTTGCAGAATATTATTCTGCAACAAATCCAACCACTCGTCACAACAATAGTTGAGCTGCATCCTAGGCACAGTTTGGACTTCCGCAAACATTATGCAAATGGAGATTATGATATACCGTTGGAAACTACACATGGTGATTATAATCTATGTTGAACATTTTTGTGAAATCTCCACGGTTTCAGAGGAGTTTCGGAAAATGTTTTTATTCACACATAAAAAATGATACATATACCCGAGCTCATTTTCCAATGGTTTATCAGAACGAGGCAAATGTGTATGTGCATCTAGTGTCACCCCTAGTTGTTTTTTGAGTATTGATGACAAACTTGGTTGAGGGACTAATGTGTTTATGAGATTCACAGGAAAACACAGGTAGAACTCCCTATTGATTCAGTTTACCCATCGAAGATGACCCCTAAAAATGTATGAAGACATTGAAGACAATGGTGGTTCACGAAGATATTCGTGGTGAAGATAATGACACATGAAGACATTCGCTTGAAGTCAATGGAGCGTGAACACATATTTTCTTTTGTAGCTTCATTTTCTTCTTTCCCTAGTCATAGGAATCACGGAACTGTTAGGTGGAGTCGAGGTAAACAAAGTCAGAAAACTGATGTGATGCTCAACCTAAAATCCTATGTCTTCGAGTGAAGACAATGAGAGAAAACCTTATCCTGTGTTGGATAAGTCAGCTTTACTTGGAGCCCAAGTCAAGCTGTCGCGTGTGTTTCAAATCCGACCGTTAGAGACGTGTCGGTTGTCCTTTGACCCAGGGTCATTTTAGACATATCACGTCGAGTTGCCTCCTAGCTATAAATAGCCCACCCCCTCCACCATAAATTGCTGGCTGCTCTGAGTTAGTGCACGACTTTTATCGTTTGAGAGCAACCCACCTCCGAAGACTTTGAGAGAGAATCCTTGCGAGGATAAACCCAAAACACCCAGAGCACAAAGGGTGTTAAGCATAACTGAAGCTTTCTGTAGGATCATAAGTATGCCTAGAAGGGGGGGGTGATTAGACTACTTACCCAAATAAACCTAACCTTTTCCCAATTTGAGTTGTAGGCAGATTTTAGCAATTATGACAAGTCAAGCAACATCATACACATGCAATTCTAAGAGTATAGCAGTAGAAAATAAAAACATTGCACATGTAAGTAAAGGAGGGTTTTGGAGAAAGCAAACGCAATGGGGGACACGGTGATTTTTGGTGTGGTTCCGATAGGTGGTGCTATTGTACATCCAGGTTGATGGAGACTTCAACCGACAAAGGGTAACAGCTGCGCGAGTCCACGGAGGGCTCCACCCATGAAGGGTCCACGAAGAAGCATCCTTGTTTATCCCACCATGACCATTGTCCACGAAGGACTTGCCTCACTCGGGTAGATCTTCACGAAGTAGGCGATCTCCTTGCCCTTACAAACTTCTTGGTTCAACTCCACATCATGTTGGAGGCTCCCAGACGACACCTAACCAATCTAGGAGACACCACTCTCCAAAAGGTAATAGACGGTATGATGATGATGAACTCCTTGCTCTTGTGCTTCAAATGATAGTCTCCCCAACACTCAACTCTCTCACACAGATTTGGCTATGGTGGAAGAAGGATTTGAGTGGAAAGCAACTTGGGTAAGGCTAGAAATCAAGATTCAAATGGTAGGAATGGAATAACTTGATCTTAGCACATGAGTAGGTGGTTCTCTCTCAGAAAATGAGTAGCGGAAGTGTAGACACGTTCTGATGGCTTTCTTACTAAGTAAGAGGGGGTGGAGGTGTATATATAGCCTCCACACAAAATCCAACCGTCACACACTTTTGACTCAACTCGGTGGCACCGACCTGTGTAAAAGATATGAATGTTGGAGGTCTTGGTAGGACTGCTAGGAACAACTCGGATGGACCTATGCGCAATGCTTAGGGCAAACCTCGTTTCTGTGGCACCGATTGCATCAACTCGGTAGGACCAAAGTGAAGCATTAAGGCAACAGAAAGTTGCCAAGCCATCTCGGTGTCACTGATTGCAAAACTCGATAGGACCTAAATAATTGCAACATGTTACAGAGAGTTGGCAAGGCCATCTCAGTGAAACCGAGATCCATATCGGTAGATCCGATTTGTTAGGGTTTAGCTGTGGCAGTGTCCGAATGAACTCGGTGGGTTCGGGTAGGGAAGTTTCGGTGGGACTGAGTTGGATTGTAGGGTTTCGGACATATTTGGATAGAGAAAGTGGTTGAGGGTTTTGGAGCAATATCGCTAAGCACTTGAGCAAATAGATCATAATCAAAACCTCATCACCTTCTAATAGTATTGGCTTTCCCATGGACTCAATGTGATCTTGGATCACTTAACCAAAAATGTAGAGTCTTGAGCTTTTTCCAATCCATGTTCTTAGCATTTTGAGTGGTCCGCAATCACTAGTCCTTGCCATGCCAATAATTGAACATCCTAAAATTGTTAACTTGAATGGATGTTAGTTCAATGAGATATATGTTGTTATGAATTACCAAAACCACCCGGGGATTAGTTGCACTTTCAATCTCTCCCTTTTCGGTAATTGATGAGAACATCTAGATCAAAGCTTCGACAAATGATTAAATGAATGAAATACATCATCGCTTTGAGAAGTATGTGATAAGCAAGAGCTCCCATTAAATTTGTGCATTATTAAAATCTGCGTTTGAACGCAAATGCACAATCGATTAGGATCATGGGTCACTCTTCCATGTCACATACAACTTGGTGGAGCGCACAAAATGATATGATTGGAATAGTAAGCACACATCACCAAAACACAATTGAATGATCATACAAGGATAATGATAATTATAAGCATAGATCATAACATGAAGCATAGTATGATCAAACACACACAACCAACATAGTATCTCGCAATCATAACAAACAAAGTAGCACGGACCAAATAGTAGCAAAAAATCGAGAAATCAAATGAGCAAAAGCAAGACACTCACTACTGCAGGATGCTGCTAACGCGACACTACGATCAGAGACCCTTCGACGAAACTGTGTGCGATGCCATAATCGCAAACGGTGGTGTAAAAACCCCGTAAAAAAGGTGCAAAATGTTTGCGATGGAGGATGCATCAAACACGGTCCAGATTTTAGTTGCGTGTGCGATGCAGGGCATACGGTTCAGCTCAATTAACCGTTTGCGATGAGGAGGAACAAAAGAAACGGGCAGCCAGATGAAGGTGTGTGCGATGTACAACATACGGTTCACTCGGATGAACCGTTTGTGATTATGCAACACAAAAGAAACGGTCAACCAGATCAAAGGTGTGTGCGATATACAGCATGCGGTTCACTCGGATGAACTGTTTGCGTTGAGACATGAGAACAGAAACGGTTCACATGAACAAGATGTGTGTGATACGAGGCAAACATGTCTGTAATCAGAAACGTGTGCGAAGACCGATAACAACACAGACGATTACTGCTAACAAGCCGTGTGTGTTGTGAGCAAACGATTGCTGGTATACAATTGTGAGTGATTGATGAAAACATCATCGACGGGTTCCATTGTTTAGTCCGTGTGCGATGTGATTTTCTTTGTCCGCACAACATCTACGCTCTGTCTACAGAGCATTAACATATATACTTAAAAAGACTGCATTGCATAACCAAATTAAGCATACAATTACACAAGTGACTACACACATAACATTTCCACACACCAAAGAAAGCAATTACATGGATACTAAAGTAGGAGAAACGAGGATCTAATCATCTACTTATTGTTGCGACGATGCTTGCCATTGCTCTGCTTCCGGCGGGATCCCTGGCCGTTTTGGGGAAGGAGGCACTTCCTCATGTCAACGATCCGCCTGTACATGTCGTAGCTCGTGTATGCCTCCTTGGCAGCGTACATGACGTGAGCTTTGTCGAGTTTCTCCATCCAGGCCGAGTGCCAGGCACGCTTGTCCTTGTTGCATGAATCCTTCATGTCTCTGTAGTAGGAGTTGATAATGGCCTCGGTGAGGTGAACCAGTGAGTCCTTGTCATGCTCCTTGCTGCCCCGGATCTTGTATTGGCCCTGGATGTCGACAAGATTCTAGCAGGCGATGCCCGAATTCTCGAGCGCCTTTACATCGTTGGTGATGTCCACCGTAGCGAACATGTAAGGGGGGCTGTTGACAAACCTGGCAAAACGCTCGCAACGCCTGGTGGCCAGGAAGTAGTTGTAGACGAGCACGTGGTGGCGCACACACATCTGGGCGACGGCGACCTTGGGACGGGACCTAGCACGAGCGCGGGTGTACTCGAGGTCGAACCCGACCACCTTGTACTTCTCCTCGGCAAGCAACAACTCCATGATGTGGATGGAGTGCTCCACCCAGACCGGGTCGTTGGTGTACACCACCGAGAGGTCCATGAACCTTCTGTGGGTGTCCACCATGGCACGCGCGGTGAACTGCTGCCATCGTCGGCAGCCGCTCGGAGCGCCATTGGAGCCGCGCAGAATACCCTCTAAGAATTTCTCATGGTGGGGGTGCTTCTTGCAATGGTGGGGCGCGATCGAAAGGTTGAAGAGACACAAGGGTAGGTTAAATGGCCGCTGTAATAAACGGGGGCCGGCCGGCCTGTAATCCTCACGTCTTGTCAAAACGTTCATAGCGGAGGATTCCAGTGCACGCTTGACAACACCGCACCGCACGCGTGGGCTCGAAGAGGGGCCAAATGTATCGTCGGTGACCCTATTCCCGCGCTACCGCACAAGCTTCCCGCCCGGCTAGTTTGGCCACGCGTCGGCTAGAAGAGGGACAAATCGTGGGCGTTTATTGGCAAAAAGCTTTGTAAAAATGAAGTGTGTGGAATGACTTCAGTCATAAGTTTACCCTTGGGTGATGAGGTCAAAGTTACATAGAAGGGTGATGATGGACACTCGAGTGTGATAATTAATTATGCGCTCTACAGTGCACACCATGGAAGAAACCAACTGTGTGCAATAATGTCAAAGATCGCAGTCGAGTTAGCTATACAGATCATGTGCTGTGAGATCAACAAGGTAAACTGATTCGAGAATGGTTAATAAAATCTAAGACCATTGCATATTAAGGTCAAAATAGTGCTAGCAATGTACGAGTCTCATACGATGCCATTTCAACGATTGTACCACAAAAGCTTGAAATGTTACAAGGTTCAAATTCTAGAGTTATATGGCTCAAATTCGAAGATTACAAGGTTCAAACTGATATTAGAAATGAAATTCAGCTCATCAGTTGCAAACGCTCACGCTGATCCGTTGAACATGGATATTAGAGAGGTTCAAACTAATATCACCACTTCTAAGTCTGGCTTCAAAACCTCACAATTTTTGCAAAGGGGTCAGCCACTGAGAAGTCATGTATGGGGTTGACACGATGACTTCCGATTACTCTGTCATCTGAAGTTCCAAAATGAAATTCAGCATTTTTGGAGCCTACTCCATTCTGCTGCAGGCGCTGACGCTGATCAACAAACCATTCATTTTTGCGAAATAAATGTAGGGCAAACCTCATTTCCTTCAGCACCCTTGCTGTGAGAACAAAGAACCTGGCAAATATAATCTCCGGTAAGGTCCCTCGGTAGGAGTTCAAAGTAATTTCTGAGAGATGCAGACCTAGGCATTTGACGTGATTGTTATATTGTATCACATTATCCACCACTGGGCCTAATCTTATCTGCAAAAGAAGAAAACGTGTTAGTGCCTACATGCAGTTTTGAACATTACTACAGGCCTAGCTATTTGGTTTGCAGGATTTGTAAAATGCACTAACATGCCATCTTCGATCTAACATGATTAACATGGGCATTTGATTACATTCTAGAAAAATGTAGCCTTCTTCACAAGAGGTTGGAGTGGATGAAAAGTTCCCTAAGAAAACTAGTACAGATGAATCCAAAGGAGAAATGCTTATTGATTGTAACCATATGGATCAAGCAACCAATATGGGGGGGGGGGCATGTATGTACTGAAATCCTCTGAAAGAACCTTCAGAAATCGTAGTACATTGTCATTGTAAACTTGGAAAAAGGTGTCACAAAATGAACTCCCTTATGGTTAACATTTAACAGGAAAGGAACATCACCTCGATATATAGCTTCTCCACGCAAGGAAACCATCTCAGGAAACTGACAACTTGCTCCAGGTCGGGCTCAATAGACTCTAGTGCCAAGACCTTAACTGTGCGCAGTTTCGGGGTCAAGCTTGTCAGAATCATTTTTTGAATGACAGACAAACATACATCTTCAAAATTAGAAATAATGTTAATTTGTAGAAGGAGAGGTAGAAGGCGGCTATTGTACCTGAATGGGTGTGGATCTAATAACAAATTCAGAGTATTTGTCAGACGAGTAGCCCAACACTGTCAATTTCGGCGCATAAATGACATTGATTCTTGTTGGACCTTCTTGATCAAGTACAAGTAATCTCTCAAGTGCAGGTGTGTCCTGGATGACCATATCGTGGTACACATCTTATGATGTCTTCCTGCCACACCAGCAACACACATAAATAGTCCGGAGAGTCATGGAGGTGATGTGGAAGGTACTCAACCCATTGATGACCTGAAGACGAAGGTACTCGAGTGCAGTACAACCACAAAGCAGGCGCTCTGTGTCACCCTTTAAGAGGCAGATAGCGACGAGCTCGAGGTGCTTCAGTCGTGGTAGAATAAGAGTGGGCGCGTCATTAAGGAGCGGGAAATGACAGTTCCTGAACTTGGCGACGCGCAGCGTGGGCGCGAGGTGGAGTGTGGACGTTGGCAGTGACCGCATATGCCCATCATCAAAAGTGAGCTCCTCGAGCCGATCTAGGGCGGGGGATCGGAACCAGTCGTCAAGCTTGGCTCGGTCCTTGCCGTTGGAACGGAACTTGCCCATTCTAAGGCCTTTGGTTGGGCCAAGGTGACTGCCGAGGATCTTGGAGAACGCATCCAAGATTTTGTGATAGCCATGGCAGAGCTCGTGGGTGTCGATGAGGTCGAGAGGGCTGGAGTTCCATAGGGGACGCCACCGCCGGGAAAGGAGGGTTGTCCGCGCCCCATATTTGATTGGAAGGAGGGAGATGATGACTCTCAACATATCATCGGGGAGGCTGCTGATTAAGTCTAGGCCTGCTGGAGTCGCTTGCGGTTCTAGCTCGCCCCGCCTCCGCTTGTTGGCAGCCCCGTTCTCCACCTCTGGAGTCTCCTTGTCAGCGGCGCTTTCTGATAGAAATGGGAGTACAGGGAATATTTAGTTAAAACAGGGCAATAGAAAAGTGTATTGGTAACTAGAAGTTATTAGGTAGGAATATAGTAAGAAAAGGGAATAATAATTGGTTGCTTAAATACTACACAATTCATTTGACATTGCTGGGTAAGTCAACATGTGCAGATAGTTGAAAAGAAAACTTACTTCAAACAAAGTCTGGACGGATGATTTTGTCAAGGAAGTTAGCATATATCTCATGACCAGGCCCTTTTATGTGCAGTGCAATTTTAGTGCCAGCTTTAAGTACATAAAACTTTGCAATTTCATTCCAAAAGCCAGTGCCAAAATAGGAGTCACCACGTTCATCAAGTCTTACAGTAGCAACGATTGTAAATCCATGGTTTTTGTGCAGTATGACATCCGTGGAGCCTTGATCTATGTAAAGGGAAAAATTGTGCACTACATAATCTATTGCATAGAGAGGGATGTTCTGTAGAAAATGGTAGGATTGTTAAACAAAATATGGTAACATGCAAATATGGGCCCAAATTGAAAGAACTGTACAACAGTTAAAATTGAAGGACAAAAATCTATAATTAAACAGATATGGTAAACATGATGTCATGGAAAAATGAGAGTAATCGAAAGAACAATACATCATTAATTTGCCTAATATAGAAAGAAGAGGGAAAAAAATCCCCTTTGACGTATATGGTGCATGTGGCACCTTTTATCCAAATGTAGCAATATTTAGAATATGTTCAGGAAAGTAGGCCATGCCAACCGATTTAGGGTGAGATTGAACATACCGCGAGCGTCCACAAGTTATCTGGTACGATGAGATGGAATCTCCGGCGGCGTCGCAAAGTCCTGAAGTGTCGGCGCACTGTACATTCTATGAATGAAAGAAAACCCTCAAATCGGCTCCAATAAAAATGAATTCACGGTGATTTCCGCCGGGTGATTAAAGGAGGCAGATGAAATGGGATAAGAGATGAGATAATATCTTGTTAAATTAGTTACCTAGTCGTCCATGAGAAAGAACCCTCAGTACGGCAGATTCCCCAACTGAGCGGAGCTGGGTCGACTGTCAGGACCCCGATCCTAAGTCACACCGATCTACTCCCTCCGTTCCTAAATATAAGTCTTTGTAGAGATTCCATTACAAACTACATACAGATGTATATAGATGCATTTTAAGTGTAGATTCATTCATTTTGCTTCGTATGTAGTCCACCTAGTGAAATATCTAAAAAGACTTACATTTGGGAACGGAGGGAGTAGCATGTAACACATCATATCACTTTGCGGCCTCAGGCACGGTATTCCCATGGGTGCCACCTTACCTGGCACGGGACCGTTTGCGCGTTTTGGCTCACGTATCTGATAGTGTCGCTAGCATCCATATGACAGAGAACCCGGGCCGACATGACTAGTCGTAAACCCAAAGTGGCACTAACTTACATGGACAGACATACATGACCCAGCAACGAACGTGTCGGTCATCAGTGAGTGAATCCGGGCTGTAGCAGCTGGGCTAACAGGACTCCAGAGAATCCGGGCTATAGCAGGCTAACAGGACTCCGGTAGACACCGCGTGACATTTCCCCGAAGGGACAGACACAGGAACGAAGAAGGACACATGCCGGCCAGCCAAAGTGTTCCAGAGCAGTAGCAAGCTACCATGGCTCAGTGGAAGCACTAGGAGACATTTCCCGGTAAGAGAGGCTACCAAGGATAAACAACTAGGTTGTCGGATCCCACACATACCAAACATTTCAATTACATACACACAATATGCTCGATATGTGCAAATACAACGTGTCATCACAACAAAACTCTACGACTCAAAGTATTTATTCCTTAGACTCCGAGGATCCAGATATTAGAAACATAGGTCTGATGACCCAGCATTCAAGTTATACAAGCAATAAGGACATGCGGAAGCTTAACTTGTCTGAGTACATACAATTACTGAGGGAGTCCTGGACTAAGGGGTCCTCGGGCGTCCGGCCTGTTATCCATGGGCCGGACTGATGGGCTGTGAAGACATGAAGGCCGAAGACTGTACCTGTGTCCGGATTGGACTCTCCTTGGCGTGGAAGGCAAGCTTGGCGACCGACTCTGAAGATTCCTTCTTATGTAACCGAGTCTATGTAACCCTAGATCCTCTCGGTGCCTATATAAACCAGAGGGGTTAGTCCGGAAAGGATATTCATTACCATAGTCAAACAGGCTAGGCTTCTAGGGTTTAGCCATAACGATCTCGCGGTAGATCAACTCTTGTAATACTCATATTCATTAAGATCAATCAAGCAGGAAGTAGGGTATTACCTCGATAGAGAGGGCTCGAACCTGGGTAAAACATTGTGTCCCCCGTCTCCTGTTACCATCGATCCTAGGCGCACAGTTCGGGACCCCCTACCCGAGATCCGCCGGTTTTGACACCGACATTGGTGCGTTCATTGAGAGTTCCACTGTGCCGTCAACAAAAGGTTCGATGGCCCCTTCAATCGTCGATAGTGACGCTGTTCGAGGGGAAACCTTCCTCCCTGGACATATTTTCGTATTCGGCGGCTTCGTACTGCGGGCCAATTCGCTTGGCCATCTGGAGCAGATCGACAGCTACGCCCCTGGCCACCAGGTCAGATTTGGAAGCTTGAACTACGTCGCGGATATCCGTGGAGACTTGATCTTCAATGGATTTGAGACTGCAGCGATCGCTCCCCCTCGCCCCGATGAACATGACTTAAATCTGTCATCGGATCACATCCAGGAGATGGTTCCTGTTGCTGCAACGGCCTTAGAACCGAAGCAGATCATGCCATCCGAGGCCACAGAGTCCGCGGCGTTGGAGCCGCACATGGACTCAACACCCTGCTATATCTGCGTCAATGGAACTCCAGACTCGTCTCCGGCTATAAGTTCCGGACCGGGTACGCCTGCGGACACCGAGCCGGATCGGTTATCGATTTTCGAATTTAGCGCCGCAGACATCTTCCAGCACTCACCTTTGGGTGATGTGCTAAACTCTTTAAAGAATTTGTCCTTGGAGAAGGACTCACAGCTGAACTATGTTCGGTTCGAGCTAGAGGCTGATGACGGGGAATTTTGCTTCCCACCCGCCACCCACTTCATAGCCATTGTCGAAGACTTAACCGACGAGCTTGATTATGGCTCCGAAGACATCGACGGTATGGACGATGATGCCGACAAGGAGCAAGGCCAAGACCCGCCATTTACTGGATGTTGGACGGCCACCTCTTCGTATGACGTGTACATGGTCGACACACCTAAAATAGCTGGCGACGGTGACAAAGAAGATCCATCTGCGAATAAACCTTCTGAGACACAGTCCAAGCGCCGCCGCCCTAAACACCGTTCTAAGCCTCGTTGCTCGAAAGATGGCAACACTGGCACCGAAGAAAATAGTACTCTGGACGACGCCGAAAACAATGAAGACCCTGTTGGAGCTACATCCGAACAGGAGGAACAAGACAACAGGCAAGATAACCCTGATAAACAGGTCGTGCCCAGTGACCCGGATGACGATAGTTATCGTCTAGTTTCCAAGGGTGAGGAGAGCCTCGGTAGTGAGGATTTCATCATGCCGGAGGCACCCCTAGAGCAGGAGCGCTTCAAACGCCAGCTAATAGCTACTGCAAGAAGCCTAAAGAAAAAGCAGCAGCAACTCCAAGTCGATCAGGACCTACTTATTGACAGATGGACCGATGTCCTGACAGTCGAAGAATACGACCTCAAGCGCCCAGTCAAGAGTTACCCAAAGCGCAGACTGCTACCTCAGTTCGATGAGGAAGCACCTGATCCCATACCTCCCTCACGCAATGCGGACCGACCACCACGTGGTCGGGATAGTGCGGCGGACCGACCACCCCGCGGTCGGGATAAAACGACAACTCAGGCCGAACAACATCCCGGCCCACCGCCTCGCAAAAACAGGGAGAGAACAGCTCGGGACCATACATACGGCCTTCGGCAGGATCTGGACAGAAGAGCGGGACACACCAGATCAATCTACGGATCACGAGGACGCTTCCTGACTCGGGATGACGGCTACCTATTCAGACGTGACAAACCTAGTCACACCCGGGCCGTTAACCACAGACGGACTTCATCGGAGGTGCGCCGTGACGCGGCCCGATATAGAGGCGCCGCACACCCCCTCTGCTTCACAGATGAGGTACTGGATCACGAATTCCCCAAGGGGTTCAAGCCCGTCAATATTGAATCATACGACGGAACAACCGATCCCGCAGTGTGGATCAAAGATTTTATTCTCCACATCCATATGGCTCGAGGAGACGATCTCCACGCCATCAAATACCTCCCACTAAAATTATAAGGGCCAGCTAGACACTGGCTAAATAGTCTGCCTAAAAATTCTATCGGCAGCTGGGAGGACTTGGAAGAGGCCTTCCTTGATAACTTCCAAGGAACTTATGTCCGGCCGCCAGATGCCGATGACTTAAGCCACATAGTTCAACAACTTGGAGAATCAGCCAGAAAATTCTGGACTAGGTTCCTAACCAAAAAGAACCAGATCGTTGACTGTTCGGATGCCGAAGCCCTAGCGGCCTTTAAACACAGCATCCGTGACGAATGGCTAGCGCGCCACCTTGGCCAAGAAAAGCCAAAGTCTATGGCAGCCCTTACGGCACTCATGACCCGCTTTTGCGCGGGTGAGGACAGCTGGCTGGCTCGTAGCAAAAACACAGCCAACGAGACAGGCCCCTCCGAGGCCAAGAACAGCACCGGCAAGCTCCGGCGCAATAGGCACAAACGCCAAAGCAATGGCGACAACACCGATGACACCACCATTAACGCCGGATTCAGTGGCTCCAAGTCCGGCCAACGAAAAAGCCCTACAAAAGGAACAGTGAGGGACCATCCAGCCTGGACCGCATACTCGATCGTCTGTGCCAGATACATGGTACCCCAGATAAACAAGCCCATCACACCAACAGAGACTATTGGGTCTTCAAACAGGCTGGTAAGTTAAATGCCGAAAACAAAGAAAAGGGATCGCAAAGTGAGGACGAGGACGAAGAGCCCCGGCAGCCGAACACTGGGGGGCAGAAGAAATTCCCCCCTCAAGTCAAAACGGTGAACATGATATACGCTACACACATCCCCAAAAGGGAGCGTAAGCGGGCACTCAGGGACGTCTACGCGGTAGAGCCAGTCGCCCCAAAATTCAATCCGTGGTCGTCATTCCCGATCACCTTCGATCGTCGAGATCACCCAACTAGTATCCGCCATGGCGGTTCGGCCGCACTGGTCCTCGACCCAATCATCAACAGATTTCACCTAACACGAGTCCTACTGGATGGTGGAAGCAGCCTCAACCTGCTCTATCATGACACAATGCGGAAGATGGGCATTAATCCCTCACGAATCAAACCCACAAGGACTACATTTAAAGGAGTCATACCAGGCGTAGAGGCCCGTTGTATGGGCTCAATCACGCTGGAGGTGGTCTTCGGTTCTCCGGACAACTTCCGAAGCGAAGAGTTAATCTTCGATATCGTCCCCTTCCACAGCGGCTACCACGCACTGCTCAGACGAACCGCGTTTGCTAGATTCAACGCAGTGCCACACTATGCTTATCTCAAGCTCAAGATGCCCGGTCCACGCGGCGTCATAACAGTCAATGGAAACACTGAACGCTCCCTCCGAACAGAGGAGCACACAGCCTCCCTAGCAGCAGAGGTACAGAGCGGCCTTCTCAAGCAGAACCGTAATCCGGCTGCCGAGCCACTGGACATCACCAAGAGGGTCTGGACCACACCGCAACAGGACGGCGCGGCTCGTCAAGAGCTCGATTAGCAACTCGGCCTCCGTCCCAGTTCCGATGAGGTAGTGGCACTCGTACCATGCGTACATAATTACGCACTCAAAATTCCATGGGCATCGACGGAGGCACAAGCTAGCCTGGGATCTATAGTTTGGCTAGACCAATCCCGGACACACATATCACTTTGCTATTTCCCTTCCCCTTTTTTCAAGTTTCTTTCATGCGGGCCTCCTTCAACGGCCTGATTACTGGTCCTGTCAAAGGACAAACGCACTAGACTGGCACGGAGCATATGCATACAAAGGGAAACTCTAAAGGACAATCCAGCTATTACTCTATCCGTTTTCAGGACCCACACGCAGCTCGCCTTTGGTTGTGGTATGTCAAATAGCCGGTTGCTTACTGCACTATTTTGTATCAACGTGCTTCGACGCGTTAATCCAACTATAATGGAAACAGTTCATGGTCCAAATTCGAGTGCCCTAGATACTATCTCTGTTCTCCTTCTGTTTTACTTTAAATCACTTATTTCCTAAGAAGCCGTACACTCTGGTACGTTTCGTATTTGTCAGGGGCTCCCATCGCCCCATAACACAACAACAAAGTCTGAACACTTCTTATAGAGAAGTGCGGCACCCCGAATTTAGCATTATATGCATCGGCTCCGAATCATGTCTTTGGTCAATAGTTGGGTTGCCCGGCTCCTGTGCTTGCTACCCTACGTTCGGCTACATCGGCTAGGGTAGTAAAGGGAGAACTGCTGTGATTGTGCCCTGGTCTAAACCGGATGAGCACCACAGTAGACAAAGCCGAAAACTGACTGTCATGATGCGGCGAGAGCCGGTCAGCTGTTCGAGGGTTACAAATCGTTGGAGATTTTTCCGCATCATGCGAAGGATCAGTACTTCCCAATCAGATGCTGATAGCACCCTGGTCCGCATACCAGGGACTGCGCCCATGTTTTATTATAAAACTCCTATGGCTAAGTGAGGGCGTTTAAGCCGCATAGTCTGATTGCCTGGTTCGTCACGCTAAACAACTCCTTCAAGGACCATGTAATTGGATCAAGATTGTTTAGATTCCATCCCGAATACCTCCGTACTACTTACGTGAGGGCAGAAGTCGACGACTGGCCAACCCTCAAATTCTATACACCACGGCCGCACAGGAGGAAACAATCAAAACATAATAAACGTTATATTACAAACGGACTTTGTTTTAGTCATACAAAGCAAAGACAACATGAATGTTTTCATTCGAAAATAATGTCCTGCCCGCACTGCGCTGCTGCAAGTCGAGACCCTTCTATGACATCCGCAAAATATCGCTCGGGTGTGCGGTGCTCCTTGCCCTCCGGCGGCCCTGTGGCCACTTCAACGGCGTTCATCTTTGCCCACCACGTCTTGCAACGGGCGAAGGCCATGCGGGCACCTTCGATGCAGACTGATCGCTTGACTGTGTCCAGCCGCGGACAGGCTTCCACCAGCCGCTTCACGAGACCGAAGTAGCTGCCGGGCATAGCTTCGGCTGGCCACAGCCGGATTATCAAATCCTTCATGCCTAGTTCGGCCACCCTATGCAGCTCCACCAACTGTTTCAGCTGGTCGGTAAAAGGCACCGGATGCTCTGGCACAGCGTACTGCGACGAGA
Source organism: Triticum aestivum (assembly GCF_018294505.1). Taxonomy (NCBI): domain Eukaryota; kingdom Viridiplantae; phylum Streptophyta; class Magnoliopsida; order Poales; family Poaceae; genus Triticum; species Triticum aestivum. Next base: position 254,109,093 of record NC_057811.1, read on the forward strand.
ACAGCTTCTCCGTGGAGCTCCCTTCTCTGGCTCGGAAGAACTCCGCAGCATCGGACACGCTGCGTGGTAGATCCGCAAACGCCCCTGGGCAACTCCGAATCCGGGTTAGTAAAAGGTACTTCCTCTCCGCATACCTGCTTTGCATGTTAAATGCCTTACCCGCTATGATCTTCTTGGCCTCCTGGATCTCCTGGAGAGCGTCCCAGGCCTCATTCTGTGTGGCCTCCGCACCATGGCGAACCTGGGCAAGTTCGGTCTTTCGGACCGACGCCTCGCACTCCAAGGCTTCGCACTTCTTCATTGCGTCCTGGAGCTCCTACTGGACCCCCTTGACATGGGCCTTGAGCTTTTTACGGGCGGCTTGCTGCTAGATAGCCTTCCCCTCGGCTTCACCCAGGGCCTTTTTCAGGGCCTCGACCTCAGTCGCGGCTCCTGCACATATTACGATACTATGGTCAATATACAACACTTATCCTTCTCGAATACACAGCAAATCGTCACTTACCTTGCTTCTCCTGGAGCCGCATCTTAACCTCACCGAGCTCGCTCTCGGTTTGCTCCAGCCTCTTCTTCAGTTCAAAGACTTCGGCAGTATGCGAGGTTGCGGCCAACAGCGACGCCTGCTTTTTCATACACATTAAGTCAGTCTCCTATAACAAAAGATTTGATCCTCTGTCCGGTTCTTCTCGCCGAACAACGGACGGTGTCTCAGGGGCTACTGTATACACGGGGTTTTTTCTCTTTCTTACCTCGAAACCTGTCAACAGGTTGCTGCAGGCTTCATTCAATCCACTCTTGGCGGACTGAACCTTCTCGATCACCGCACCCATAAGGACACGGTGCTCGTCCACAACGGAGGCGCCTTGTAGCGCCTCCATCAGGTTATCCGGTGCCCCTGGATGGACAGGGGCCACCGGTGGAAGCGGCGCACCCTCCTCCTTCAAAGGGGGCTGCTGGCCCGACTCTGGAGCCATATGGGTCTCCGGAATCGTATTCGGCTGAGGGACGAACTGGATGCAGCCCTCTTCGCCAGTCTCCATGGGGATCGGCTCCCCCATGTGTCCGGCGGTGGAGGTCTCGCCTTGTGGCGCCTCCCGGACAGCGTCCTGGGCTCCTCCCCGGTTCGGAGCGGTCCTCCGGGACAACACTTCGATGTCATCCCTGGCCCCGGGGGAATAAGCAGGCGGTGGCGACATGCTCGCCATCTTCGACGGAGCCAACGAACCTCCAGATGAGGATCGCTGGATAAGGTCGCGGGCCGGACTGCAATAGTAAAGTTAACTATGTCAAGATAATGAAGAGAAAGGGTCGGATGTGCGCATGAGCAAGCCATGTCACTTACGATGCGGCATGGGGCTTAGTGCGGGGGCGTCGTTCCGGACTGCTGTCAACGTCCCACGCGGTGTTGACCGCTGGGACGCCCTTCCCCTTCTTGGGTGTTTCCGCCTCTAGATGTGCCGAAGCCTCCCTCTTCTTCTTCCTCTCCTCAGGGGGAGGGTTGTTTCCTCCTCCTCCTCTTCCTCGTCATTGTCCTCAGGGACAGATGAATGAGCTTCGTCGTCTTCGGACGTCACGTCCGAAGTGCCCTTGCAACGGGGGCCACTCTTAGCCCCCTTGGCCTTCTTCTCCAGCGCCTTATATGGCGCCAGCACCAGCATCTTCGCTAGACGCGGGATGACCGGTTCTTCAGGCAGCGGAGCCGGACACTGGATCCGTTTCGCCCTCTCCGTCCAGTCCTAAAAAAGCAATGATAAACTCAGACATCATCTTCGAAACAATTAAGTTGGGGATACGTCGGAAATAACATACCTTGCTGGCGGGGTGTTTACAATCGTGACCACGGTCTGAATCCATGGCCGGTGGCTTCTCGTTGCCCTTAAAAAGCAACTTCCAGGCATCTTCATGGGTGGTTTCGAAGAGCCTCACCTGGGTTTGATGCTTCTTCGGATTAAAATCCCAGAGAGGGCGACTCCTGCACTGGCAGGGGAGAATCCGGCGAACTAGCATCACCTGGATCACATCGACGAGCTTGACATCCTTGGCTATCATGCTCTGGACGCGCGTTTGCAACGCTATCAGCTCATCGGGCGAGCACCAGTCCGGACTCTTCTCGACCCAGGAGGTGAGTCGCATGGGAGCACCAGAGCGGAATTCGGCAACCGCGGCCCAGGTGGTGCCGCGGGGTTCTGTGATGTAGAACCATTGTCTCTGCCACTCCTTTATTGTCTCCACAAAAGTGCCTTTCGGCCACGAGATGTTGGGTAGCTTGCTCACCATGGCTCCTCCGCACTCCGCGTGCTGGCCATCCACCACCTTCGGGTTCACATTGAAGACTTTGAGCCACAGCCCAAAGTGGGGATGGATATGGAGGAAGGCCTCACACACGACTATGAATGCTGAGATGTTGAGGAAGGAATTCGGGGACAGATCATGGAAATCTATCCCGTAATAATACATCAACCCGCGGATGAAAGGGTGGAGCGGAAACCCTAGCCCGCGGAAGAAATGGGGGATGAATACTACCCTCTCAGTGGGCTTCGGCGTGGGGACGACCTTCCCTCGGCCGGCAGGCGGTGCGCGATCTCCTTCGCCAGATAACCGGCCGCCCGAAGCTCAGTAATGTCTTCTTCCTTGACGAAGGAGACCATCCACTTGCCCTGGCCTCCGGATCCGGACATGGTTGCTTGAGTGGAAAGGAGATGAGAACTTGGGCGCTGGAGCTCGAGATCGGAAGGGCGGAGACAGAGAGAAGGCGTGAGAGGGGAAGAGGGAATCCTTATCCCCTTATAAAGGCCATGAATATCAAGCGCCTCCTCACTCGCCTTAGGATTCGCCTATTCCCATGGACCGTATAAACGACACGGTTGGATTACCCGTACCCGCATTGATGAGAATCCCGCGATAAGGGGGCTCGATTTATGCTTTGACAAGACGTGCCAATGGCAACCGCGTCTCGGGACGTGGACCGTCGAACACAAAAGCGGTTCGGAATTATGACCGGTCAGACGTGACATCGTGCGGCAAAAAAGTTGTTGGCTGATGGAACTCGTGTAAAAATATATTCTTTCTGCGGTTATGTCTGGTGTGTGTGACAGGTCCGGATACTATCATCGCATCCGAAGACTATCTTGAAGTTCGGATAGAAGGGAACCCGCCTTGCAATGCCGAAGACAATCTGTGCGCCGGACTCCTCGTCATTGAAGCCAGGTTCAGGGGCTACTGAGGGAGTCCTGGACTAAGGGGTCCTCGGACGTCCGACCTATTATCCATGGGCCGGACTGATGGGCTGTGAAGACATGAAGGCCGAAGACTGTACCTATGTCCGGATTGGACTCTCCTTGGCGTGGAAGGCAAGCTTGGCGACCGACTCTGAAGATTCCTTCTTATGTAACCGACTCTATGTAACCCAAGATCCTCTCGGTGCCTATATAAACCGGAGGGGTTAGTCCGGAAAGGATATTCATTACCATAGTCATAAAGGCTAGGATTCTAGGGTTTAGCCATAACGATTTTGCGGTAGATCAACTCTTGTAATACTCATATTCATCAAGATCAATCAAGCAGGAAGTAGGGTATTACCTCGATAGAGAGGGCCCGAACTTGGGTAAAACATCGTGTCCCCCGTCTCCTGTTACCATCGATCCTAGGCGCACAGTTCGGGACCCCCTACCCGAGATCCGCCGGTTTTGACACCGACAACTACAAATGAAAAAGGCTGAGAAGCCTGACTATCTACAAGACCCTGCCGAGGGCACATGATCGTAGCTGAGTAACAAGCTAAACGTCGAAGTCCACGCGGAACTACTAGTGAGACTGAAGTCTCTCTACAAAAACATAAATTAAGCAAACGCGAGTACAAATGTACCCAACAAGACTGACATCAGAACTAGCTACATATGCATCAGTATCAACAAAGGGGGTGGTGGAGTTTAACTGCAGCAAGCCAGCTTTGACTCAGTGGCTATCCTGAACTACGTATGCAAGTAACTCTTTTGGGGTGGCGCACACGAGTCCACATATTCACCAATCAATACACCACTATGGATCCGCTCCCGTCTCCCTACGAGAATGCCATCCATAGCACTCACGCTTATCTTGCGCATTTTAGAGTATCCACTTTCACTTGTCTATGAACTGTATAGGCAACCCAGAAGTCCTTTATCGCGGATGCGGCTATTCGAATAGATCATTTATAACCCTGCAGGGGTGTACTTCTTCACACATGTTTCCACCACTTAGCGTCTGCACACGACATGTGCTCGGCAGACTTCAAGCAAAAGCCGACGTGGGTGTAGACCACGACCTGACTAACCACACAAGTCCCTAGTCCAGGTTTATCGCCTATTCAGGTTCCATCCGAAGGGAGTCCGGCCGAGGTTTCCACTTACGGCCCCGAACGATGTGTGCAGGGTTCCCGAGGCACCAAACGGGCGTCCCGGTACACCGTGCCACGTGCCTACCGCATCACAGCCCACCCCTCGGGTCAGTGCTGCGCACGGCCTCTAGCATACTACAAACACCAGAAACTACTTGCAACTCCTGGACAGAGGACAAGGGGGGTTAATAAGTCGAGCGGGGTCATATTTCAGGGCCCAATGTGTGGTAGTAGCTGTTCATGGATCACAAACACAAAACTCAGTTCCTGAGGACGGTTTCAATGAGACAACGCACCATGTACTCCTACATGGCCTCTCACCGCTACCTTTACCAAATCGTCTTCACACACTTAGCTCTCAACAGTAAGACATGTTTACCACATTCCAATTCATCCCCGATGAATCAGACCTGACTCAACTCTAAGCAGTAGCAGGCATGACAAACAAGCATGCATGAGTAGGCACATCAGGGCTCAAACAACTCCTACTCATGCTAGTGGGTTTCATCTATTTACTGTTGCAATGACAGGTCATGCAGAGGAAAGGGGTTCAACTACCGCAACATGTAACAGTTGAATCGTTGTTGTCCTAATGCAGTAAAAGAGAGCAGGAGTGAGAGAGTGGGATTGTATCAGAATGCACAAGGGGTTTTTCCTTGCCTGGCACTTCCGAAGATAGTATAGTTATTCATCGGTGTCATCAATCTCATCGTCGGAGCCACGTCTACTGAGAGGGGACAAACACCAGCAAACTAAGAAGAAACACAATCAATGCAGTGCAACATTATGATTCATGATCATGACATGTCAATATGCTGTGATTTAAGCTAATGCAACTAGCAATAGGTTAAATGGAGTTGGTTTCAATCCAAGATTCAAATTCAAACTCCATATGTGGATATTCAAATGCCATTTATATGATTGGTCACAGCAGCTATTAGTTGTTCTAACATGCATGAAAATGGTACAGATGGATATATTGGATTTTTCTGATCATTTTTGATATATAACTTATTTCATTTGGAGTTACGGTTTAATTTCTATGATTTTTAGAAGTTTCAAACATTTCCTGAAATAAATAAATCATTTCTGATTTATTTAAAAACTCCAGAAAACACTTAGCGCGTCAGCATTACGTCACTGTGACGTCAGCGGGTCAACTGGGCGGCCAGGGTCAAACCTAACACGTGGGACCCATCCATAAGTGACTCATGGGTTAATTAAGGTTAAAACTAATCTTAACCAAAACCAATAATGGCCTGGGGCCCATTGGTCAGTGACCCTGGGGTGATTAGTTGGGTCATTAGCAGCTAATGGTGGCGCCACATCAGATCGCCGGTGGTTAGATGACGGCGACGAACCAGAATTGCGGTGGCTCTTCGGGGTGGCGCTAGGGGCAGCGGCTGGGTGCGCTAAGGGCACTAGGAGGGAGCCTGTGCTCCCGCGCATCCAGTGGAGGCGGTAGCAGGCTGCGAGGCGGTCTGTAGCGGCGACAACAGCGAGTTGGGCGGCGGCCGGAGCTCGGGTGTCAACGGAATCAACGACACGGCGCGCGGGAGGACCAGCGGATTGCACCTACGGGATCTATGAGAGCTCACGAGCCCAACGGAGGCACGCACGGGACCATTTAGTCAGCGGAGCCTCATCGGCGACGAGTGTCGGTGTCGAAACCGGCGGATCTCGGGTAGGGGGTCCCGAACTGTGCGTCTAAGGTTGATGGTAACAGGAGATAGGGGACACAATGTTTACCCAGGTTCGGGCCCTCTCTATGGAGGTAATACCCTACTTCCTGCTTGATTGATCTTGATGAATATGAGTATTACAAGAGTTGATCTACCACGAGATCGTAATGGCTAAACCCTAGAAGTCTAGCCTGTATGACTATGGTAATGAGTATATCCTTTCCGGACTAAACCCTCCAGTTTATATAGACACCGAGGGGGATCTAGGGTTACATGGAGTCGGTTACACAGAAAGGAATCTTCATAGTTGATCGCCAAGCTTGCCAACGCCAAGGAGAGTCCTATCTGGACACGGGTACAGTCTTCGGTCTTCGTGTCTTGACATCCCATCAGCCCGGCCCATGGATAACAGGCCGGACGCCCGAGGACCCCTTAGTCCAAGACTCCCTCAGTAGCCCCTGAACCTGGCTTCAATGACGAGGAGTCCGGCGCGTAGATTGTCTTCGACATTGCAAGGCGGGTTCCCTTCTTTCCGAACTCCAAGATAATCTCCGGACGTGATGATAGTATCCGGACCTGTCACACACACCATACACAACCGCAGAGAGGATATAATTTTACACGAGTCCAATCTGCTGACAACTTTTTGTAGCATGACATCACGTCTCTCCGGCCATTATTTTCGAACCGTTGGCTAGCCTGCCGTCCCACATTTTGAGACACGGTTTTATTGGCACGTCTTATCCAAGCGGAGATCGTGCCCCCCCTTTTTTAAGGGATTCTCATCAACCCGGATGTGTGTAATCCAACCATCACTCGGGTACAACACCCTGGGAATAGGCAAGTTTTGAGGCCCAGGATGAGACGTTCGATATTCGTGGTCTTTATATAGGGGTACAGACCTGTGTTTTTCTTTCACGCTTGCTTGTTCCTCAACCCTTGCTACCTCGAGTTCCAACACCCGGGTTTCAATCGCCACAAGCTCCAATCATGTCTGGATCCAACCGTTAGGGCCGATGGGTGGCTTCTTCTGTCACAGAGGTGGATATTGCAAAGCTTTGGGCGGCGAGGTATCTGACCGCAGAAATCCTTCATCGGCTTCCTGCCGAGGGGCAGGTTATTCCCACCGCCAGATCTGGCGAGAGGGTCGTGTTCGTGTCCCACTTCCTCCGTGGGCTAGGGTTTGCGCTTAACCCCTTCGTCCGAGGGATCATGTTCTATTATGGGCTAGATTTTCACGATCTGGCCCCGGACTTTATTCTTTGTGTCTCGGCGTTTATTTTTATGTGCGAAGCCTTCCTCCGAACTCCTTCGCACTTCGGCTTGTGGCTCAAGACCTTCAACGTGAAGACGAAAGTGATAGAGGGGGAGCAGGCAGAGTGCGGTGGTGCCACAGTGAGCAAGCTTGCTAGCACTGTTTGGCTAAAAGGATCCTTCACCGAATCTTTCGACTTATGGCAGCAGGGGTGGTTCTATATCACCGAGCCTCGTGCCTCCAAGTGGGCCGCTGCACCTGCGTTCCGACCCAGCCCCCCAATTCAGCTTGCTTCATGGGTCAATAAGGGGTTGGACTAGGGATCGGTTGATGAAGTGTGGACTCTGCAGAGTCGCATCCGAAGCCTTGCCAAGAAGGGCATCGATCTTGTTAACGTTGTTCAAGTAATGCTATTCCGCCGGACCCTGCCGTGCCAGCGACGGCCTCTCCGCATGTGGGAATTTAATCCGGAAGGGCCGCGGACTCTTCAGCACTTCTTCAGCACTACGCACGAAGGAATGTGGAGATTGTTTTTCGGGAAACGAAAGCAATGGCCGGACACCACCGAAGATATCGGCCTCGACTGTAACCATCCGGACACCTTAGTAAGTATTCAATTTCCGAACACCTTTTAGTCAAGCATCCCGTAATAAAATACCGAGCAAACCATCCCTTTCCAGGGCTGGATAAAGAAAGTGGAACGAATCAGGCGTCCGGCCCCCCTTCCGGAAGACTCAGCGGACGCCAAGGTGACGAGGATGCTGGCCCCGACACCATGCCAGGTGCCTACGAAGGAGGGCGAGAACAGGGAGACCAGAGGTGACCTTCATTCCGGAGATAGACTAGACACCGTGTTCGGGGAAACCTAAACTCCTTCGCTCGAAGGCAAAGGTGAGGGACCAGCGAACATCCCTTCTTCCCATAGTAGGAAGAGGGCCGCCTCCAAAAATCGGGAGGGGAAGTCTCCCAAGAGAGGCAAAATAACATCGTCGGGCGGCTCGGGCCCGGCAAGCGACGTTGCCGTACAACTCCATGATGAGGACAGGCCTTCGGTCAAATCGTAAGTGAAGCAGGGTGCTTTAGACATACCCCACTCCTTTCCTGTTACCGAAGTAACATCTAATATGTGTACCTCCTCACAGTTCGACGCCCAGCGTTCCTCAACTGTCCTCTTCCTCGGGAGATCTTCTTCCGGAGATGATGGAGAGTGATACGCCTTCTCCGGCCTCCTCGCCCAACAGGGCGGACAACTTTGAAGTGTTGTCCCGGAGGGTTTCTCCCGACTGACAAGCAGTGCGGGGGGGCGAAGAAGGCATTACCCGAAGGTGGTGTCTCTGTCGCCCAGGGTTCGGGGGTCAAGAATGACGACCCCGGACTATCCGGTTTACAACTGGAGGTGATACTGGAGACGAGTAAACGGATTCCTTCAAAGGAAGCTCATACTCCTGCGGCGGCTTCAAAAGATCCGGGAGCGCCGGACATGTTGACGGACATGCTACGACAAGCGTTCGTCTCAGAGGAACACCGTGCCTTGATGGGTACAGTGGTCGAGAAGGTTCTGTCTGCGAAGAGCGGATTGAATGAAGTCTTCATGAGCCTGCTAAAAGGCTTCGAGGTTTGTGATGTAATGTTTTCAACTATGTTTTATTTGCAAAGATGCATCTGTGTATAGGTAGTAGCCCCTGAGACTCGGGTTGGCTTCCGCTGGGAAGCGAACGGAGGATCAATTTTTTTTCTCAAGGACTAATCTGATTAACTTGAACACAGGTTGCTTCCCCCTTGGCTACTTCCCAGACTACGGATATTGCCGAGCTGCAGCGGAAGCTTGATGTAGCAGGGGATGACATTGCGTTAATCAATATCCGTCTTGACGAGTCGCGAGGTATGTATCCGGGGTAATCCCTTCACATATATTTTTGTGATATAAGCATGATGCTAAAAGTTATATACTGGAATATGCATGGCTACAGATGGTGCTGCCGCCGTTGAAATTCTTAGAGCGGAGCAGGCCCGGGCCAAGGAGCAGGCCCGGTGTAGCAATGCGGCTGCCGAAAAGGCGTCGTGGGAGTTAAAAGCCGAACAAGCTGCATGGCGCCAAGACGAGGAGAAGTATCCACAATGGCGCTCTAACTAAAAATGCTACTAGCCGCTGTGAACTTCTGGAGCAGGAGAATGAAGCCAAAACGGCTGAACTGGACAAGGCCTTACAAGAGGCAAGAGAAGCGCGGGCTGAATCCAGAGCGGCCCGTGAGGAGATCCGGCAAGCTGGGGAGATTGCGGGTTGTAAGCCCTTTTTGCTACAGGCTAAGTTTGGTGATCCAAACTATGCTCAGCTTAACCAAGTGTGGAGTTCTCCGGATGAGTTTTTAGACTTGCCGAAGAGTTCTTCCGATGCGGCGCAGTATTACCAAGCGCGAGAGGGGTATGCAACGGAGAAGCTTTTCTGGTCACAATTTGGCGCATCAAAGCGCCCTCTGTTGTTGAATGAACATATGTCCCAATGGGCCGAGCTTCATAGGATATCCGGCGCTGCCATGAAGAACGTCATAATCCGGTTGTGGCCAACTGAGCCTGTGCCGAATAGCTACTTCGGTTTGGTGCAAAGGCTTGTTGACGCGGTGCCGCGCATCAACGCAGTGAAGCGGTCGGCATGCATTGAGGGTGCACGGATGGCCTTTGCCCGAGTCAAGACATTCTGGGGGAAGATGAAGGCCATCGATGTTGCGGCGAAGAGTCCACCCAAGGGCAAGGACCGTCCTGAACCGGAGCATTATTTTGAAGACGTCCTAGAGGCCGCCCGCTTGATAGAGGGTCAGTGCTCGAAAGACATAATGTTCGAGTGAGGTGTATGAGAATTGTGAAAGACAACTTTATAGTTAATCTATTTTTATGTTTTGCTCGAAAGCTTGTGTTCCTCCTGTGCGGCCGTTTTAATATAATCTGAAAGTTTTCCAATCGTCGGCTTCAGCCCCCTCGTAGGAAGTACGGGGGTGTTCAGAAAAGCATTTAATCACTCTTGATCCAATGTCTTGGTCCATGAAGGAGGTGATAATGCGGCGAACCAGGCAATCAGACTATAGGGCGTTAACACTTTCACTTAGCCATAGGAGTTTTATGGTGGGTCTACGACATAGCCCCTGGTATGTACGCGGCGTATTATAATACGATGCTTTACATATTTGATCTGAAAAAGATCCCTCGTGTTACACGGCGAATCACTAAAGATTCCAATAAGTCGTCAAGTGGTTGACCAGCTCTCGCCGCATCATGACAGTCAGTTTTCGGCTTTCTCTACTCAGGTACTTGACCGGATGAAACGGAAGCACAATCGCAGTAGTTATCCCTTTACTACCCTAGCCGATGGAGCGGAACGTAGGGTAGCAAGCACAGGAGCCGGGCAACCCAACTATGGACCCAAGACAATGATTCGGAGCTGATGCATATAAGGCCAAACTTGCGACGCCGAAGTACGCTATAAAGCTGTTCGGACTTTGTTGGCCACTCATTTGTTCCCATACTGAGCCCCTGGCAGGTTATGCCGAGGTATATCTGTGAAACTAAGGAGCCATATTCATTGGTGAAAAGACACGAATGATTAATTCAGATAATGTTTACTGGGACCTGAGCGATATGCCCATTATTACTTTATATATAAAGACCACAACCCCGGCTATTTGACATGCCCAGGGTTGAAGGCGGAGGAAAAAAAGGCATATTACAGGCTCGAAATAAAGAGTGCGGTCTCCAAAAAGTTATTTTGGACCTCCTGTCGCACGTCTGCGCCGCCTGTCCTCGGGGAGGGGGATCCTTGATGGACGTAGCCCCTTAGGTGAGTGTACGGATCCGAACTCAGATAGAGTCAGTTTTAGGTGTTTGTCCTTTTCGTCACCTGTTTTTAAGAGATAATAAAGAAAGGAATAAAAAGAAAATAGATAGAAAATGTTACGGGAATGCTTGCAGGCTTGTCCGTATTGTGCTTCCGCCAATGCCCATGGTATCTTGAGTGCGTAGTGATGTATGCGAGGTACAAATTTTGCAGGTATATGAGGTGGGCGGCGGAATCCGGACTGCTATTTCCGCTCCGGGAGTAGTCGATCCTCGGGTGGAACTTGCTTCTGACCCCCGGTATTTCTTTGGTGAACCTCTCCGTCGTCCCTGTCGCCTGGCGGCCCCCTCCCCTTGTGTTCGACGTTGAGCTTGCCGGCTTGCTTAAAGACCCAGTAGTTTCTGTTGGTATGATTAGCTGGTTTATCGGGGTGGCCGTGAATCTGGCAGGGTCAGTCCAATATCCTGTCTAGGTTGGATGGTTCATCTCGGTTCACCTTGAATGGCTTCTTCCGTTGACCGGGCTTGGGATTACTGAATCCGGCGTTGACCGCTGTGTCGCGTGATCTTTCATTATCATTGCGACTGTTGTATTTGCTTCGTCGTGTCTTGTCGTTGCCGTCTCGGATTTCGGAAGTGCTCGGGTCGCTGGGGCTGTTGCTTCTACGAGCGAGCCAGCTGTCTTCTCCCGCGCAAAAGCGGGTCATTAGAGAAGTAAGGGCCGTCATGGATTTAGGTCCGTCTTGACCGAGGTGGCGTGCAAGCCATTCGTCCCGGACGCTGTGTCTGAAGGCCGCAAGGGCTTCCGCGTCTGGATAGTCGACGATTTGGTTCTTTTTGACTAAGAACCGAGTCCAGAGCTTCCTAGCTGACTCTCCGGGCTGCTGGACAATGTGACTTAGGTCATCGGCATCCGGTGGACGGACATATGTTCCTTGGAAGTTGTCTAGGAAGGCTTCTTCCAAGTCCTCCAAGCTGCCTATGGAATTTTCAGGCAGACTGTTTAACCAGTGCCGAGCTGGCCCTTTAGCTTTACTGGGAGGTATTTAATGGCGTGGAGGTCGTCTCCACGAGCCATATGGATGTGGAGAATAAAATCTTCTATCCATACCGCGGGATCGGTTGTTCCGTCGTATGATTCAATATTGACGGGTTTGAATCCTTCGGGGAATTCATGGTCCATTACTTCATCAGTGAAGCAAAGAGGGTGTGCGGCGCCTCTATGTTGGGCCACACTGCGACATAACTCCGAAGGAGTCCCTTTTCAGTTTTCGGCTCGGGCGTGGCTAGGTTTGTCACGTCCGTATAGGTAGCCATCGTCGCGTGTCGAGGCATGCCCTCGCGATCCGTAGATCGATCTTGCGTGTCCTGCTCTACTGTCCAAGTCCCATCGAAGGTCGTCTGTACAACCACGAGCTGTGTTATTGTCAGGACCCCGATTCTAAGTCACACCGATCTAGCCTGTAACATCTCATATCACTTTGCGGCCTCACGCACGGTACTCCCACGGGTGTCGCCTTACCATGGCCCGGGACCGTTTGCGCCTTTTGGCTCACGTATATGATAGTGTCGCTAGCATCCATATGACAGAGAACCCGGGCCGACATGGCTAGTCGTGAACCCAAAGTGGCACTAACTTACGGGGACATGCATACATGAATCAACATCGAGCATGTCGGTCAGCAGCGTGTGAATCCGGGCTGTAGCACTGGGCTAACAGGACTCCGGGAACCCGGGCTGTAGCAGGCTAGGCAGGACTCCGAATGTCACCACGTGACATTTCCCCGTAGGGACAGACACAGGAACAAAGTGAATCACACGCCGGCCAGTCAGGTGTTCCGGAGCAGTAGTGCTGGGCTAGCAGGACTCCGGTGAACCGGGCTGTAGCGGACTACTATGGCTCATGGAAGCACAAGACTACATTTCCCCATAAGAGAGGCTACCAAGGATAAACAACTAGGCTGTCAGATCCCACACATACCAAGCATTTCAATCATACACACAATATGCTCGATATGCGCAAATACAACATGGCATCACAACAAGACTCTACGACTCAGAGTATTTATTCATTAGGCTCTGAGGAGCCAAGTATTACAAACATGGGTCTCATGACCCCAACATACAGAGCATACAAGCAACGGGCACATGCGGAAGCTTAACATGTCTGGGTACAGACATCTACAAATGAAAAAGGCTGAGAAGCCTGACTATCTACAAGATCCTGCCGAGGGCACAAGATCGTAGCTGAGGTATCGAGCTAAACGTCGAAGTCCAAGCGGTACTACTAGCGAGACTGAAGTCTCTCTGCAAAAACGTAAAATAGGCAAACGTGAGTACAAATGTACCTAGCAAGACTTACATCAGAACTAACTACATATGCATTGGTATCAACAAAGGGGGTGGTGGAGTTTAACTGCAGCAAGCCAGCTTTGACTCGGTGGCTATCCTAAACTACGACTGCTAGCAACTCTTTGAGGTGGCGCACACGAGTCCACATATTCACCATTCAATACACCACTATGGATCCGCTCCCGTCTTCCTACGAGAACGCCATCCATAGCACTCACGCTTATCTTGCGCATTTTAGGGTATCCACTTTCACTTGTCTATGAACTGTTATAGGCAACCCAGAAGTCCTTTACCGCGGACACGGCTATTCAAATAGATGATGTTAACCCTGCAGGGGTGTACTTCTTCACACACGCTCTCGCCACTTACCACCATGTAGACGTCGTGTATCTCGGCAACCTTCAAGCAGAAGCCTGGCGAGGGAGTCGGCCACGACCTGACTAACCACACAAGTCTCTCGTCCAGGTTTATCGCCTATTCGGGTTCCATCCGCAAGGAGATCCGGCCGGGGTGTCGCTCACGGCCCCAAACGATGTGTGCAGGGTTCCCGAGCCCACCATTCGGGTGCCACTCGGTACACCAGGCCACGTGTGCCTAGTCTGTCCCAAGCCCACCTGTACCGGGTGCCACTTGGTAGACTACTAACACTACCTACAAACACCAGAAACTAGTTGCAACTCCTGGACAGATATCAAGTTGATTAATAAGTCAAGAGGGGTCGAGTTACCAGAACCCAATGTGTGGTAGTAACTGTTCATGGATCACAAACACAGAACTCAGTTCCTGAGGACGGTTTCAATGAGACAACCCACCATGTACTCCTACATGTCCTCTCACCGCTACCTTTACCAAATCGTGTTCACACACTTAGCTCTCACACAGTAGGACATGTTCACAACTTTCCAATTCATTCCCGATGAATCAGACCTGACACAACTCTAAGCAACAGCAGGCATGACAAACAAGCATGAATGAGTGGGCACATCAGGGCTCAAACAACTCCTACTCATGCTAGTGGGTTTCATCTATTTATTGTGACAATGACAGGTCATGCAGAGGAAAGGGGTTCAACTACCGCAGCATGTAACCGTTGAAACGTTGCTGTCCTAATGCAGTAAAAGAGAGCAGGAGCGAGAGAGGGGGATTATATCGGAATGAACAAGGGGGTTTTGCTTGCCTGGCACTTCTGAAGATAGTATAGCTCTTCATCGGTGTCATCGATCTCATCGTCGGAACACGTCTATCGAGAGGGAACAACCACCGGCAACAGAGAAGGAACACAATCAATGCAATGCACAATATGATGCATGATCATGACATGTCAATATGTTGTGATTCGAGCTAATGCAACTAGCAGCAAGTTAAATGGAGCTCAGTTGAATCAAGGATTCAAATGCAACTTCAAACTTAAGCATTTTAAATGCCCTTTATGTGTTTTCATCTATACAGCAGTTTTAGGTTGGTTTGTCATGCATGAAACCAGTACAGATGGATAGATTGAATTTTTTTGATAATTTTTCATATATAAATTATTTCATTTGGAGTTATAGATTAATTTCTATGAATTTTTGAAGTTTTAAACATTTTCTGGAATTTTCAGATTTATTTCTAAATAAGAAAATCCCAGCAAATGTATTTATGACGTCAGCAGTGTGTCATAGCGACGTCAGCAGTCAACCACGGTCAAACCTGACGGTGGGACCCGCATGTCATTGAGACAGTGTTAAACTCCGGTTTAACCCCGCGTTGACTCAGCTTTGACCCGTCGTGGGGCCCGGTGTCAGTGACCTAAGAGGTCAATTAGATTGTCATTAGGCTAATTAAGTGTGCCACGTCGGCGGCTTAATGCCGGCGACCAAAGCCGACGGCGGAGGGTCGCCGGAGTTGCTCGGGCTCGCGCTACAGACAGCGGTTTGGGGCGGGGTTTGGCTCTACGGCGAGCTGGCGTTCGCGCGCATCTGCTAGGGCAGACGGGAGGGGCTGGGATGGAGCGAGCTCGCCGGAGTCGAGCTCGTGGCGGCGGCCGGAGTACGGGCGAGTGCGGGCGCGTGGTTCCAGCGCACGGGAGAGCTAGTTAGGGGCTGCGTTGGACTCATCGTTGCTCCAGGAGCACGCCGGAGGCACAATCTTGAGCGGAGATGCACGGTGGCTGCGAGAGCAACGACCATGGCGGACGGCGGCGCTCGGGTACGGCGGCTGGCACGACTAGAGGGCGTAATCGAGCTCGGGGAGAGGGGGTTACGACGCGGGAGCTCACGGTGGTTGCAGAGGTCGTCGAAGCGGGCTCGGGGAAGGCTTGACGGCGTCGGAATCCCGGCGGCGATCTCCTGTGGCCGAGGAAGAAGATGAGGACGTCGAGGGCATTGCGGTGCTTCCCAGCTCACGTAGCTCGGTGGGGTAGATGGGGACGGCGTGGCGGAGCTCTCGAGCACGTTGGATGGGCGAGGGAGGGCCGGTGGTCGTGGCAACAGCAAGCGGCGGCGACGGCATACTCGGCCATGGGGGGGGACAGAGGAGCGAGGGGGAGGGAGGTCCAGAGAGTGAGGGAGAAGTGAGAGGGGGCGGGGAGGTGGCGTGGCACTCGTGGAGGCGTCCAAAAGCGGCGGAAGCAGGAGGTGGCCTCGCGCGTGGACGCGCGCGGCGACCACACGCCCGGCGTCCCTCTGGCATCCTTTTGGTGCAAGGTGGGAGACGGTGGCGGCTCTGGTGGGCTGGGTGTCGGGACCCCGATTCTAAGTCACACCGATCTAGCATGTAACACCTCATATCACTTTGCGGCCTCACGCACGGTATTCCCACAGGTGTCGCCTTACCATGGCCCGGGACCGTTTGCGCCTTTTGGCTCACGTATATGATAGTGTCGCTAGCATCCATATGACAGAGAACTCGGGCCGACATGACTAGTCGTGAACCCAAAGTGGCACTAACTTACGGGGACAGGCATACATGAAACAACATCGAGCATGTCGGTCAGCAGCGTGTGAATCCGGGCTGTAGCAACTGGGCTAACAGGACTCCGGGAACCCGTGCTGTAGCAGGCTAGGCAGGACTCTGGATGTCACCGCGTGACATTTCCCCGAAGGGACAGACACAGGAACGAAGTGAATCACATGCCGGCCAGTCTAAGTATTCCGGAGCAGTAGTGCTGGGCTAGCAGGACTCCGGTAAACCGGGCTGTAGCGGACTACCATGGCTCGGTGGAAGCACTAGACTACATTTCCCCATAAGAGAGGCTACCAAGGATAGACAACTAGGTTGTCGGATCCCACACATAGCAATACACGTTACACGTACGCATAACATGCAAGTATGTGCTGTACAACATGGCATCACAACATTAAGCAAACTCATATAGATAAAAGGCCCAGAAGAGCCACATAGCATTAAGTACAAACAGGGGTCACATGACCGATCATTCAGAGCATACAAGCAACGGAAGCATTACATGTCTGAGTACAGACAACTACAAAAGAAAAGGCTGAGAAGCCTGACTATCTACAAGCCCCTCCCAAGGGTACAAGATCGTAGCTGAGGTACAAGCTACTCGTCAAAGTCCAAGCGGAACTACTAGTAAGACTGAAGTCTCCGCTGCAAAAACATAAATAAAGCAACATGAGTACAAAGGTACTCAGCAAGACTTACATCAGATCCTATCATACATGCATTTGTATCAAGAAGGTAGTGTGGGGTTTAGTTGCAGCAAGCCAGCTTTGACTCAGTGGCTATCCTGTTCTACGACTACGAGAAACTTCTTTGAGGTAAGATGGCGCACACGAGTCCACTAATCACCACCTCAATACCCCACTATGGATTCATTCCCGTCTCACTACGAGAAGCCATCCATAGCACTCACACTTATCTTGAGCATTTTAGAGTATCCACTTCAAGTTGTCTATGTACCACGTAAGCATCCAAGAAGTCCATAACCGAGGACACGGCTATTCGAATAGATCATGATAACCCTGCAGGGGTGTACTGCTCACACACGCTCTTGCCACTTACCGCCATTGTCGGGTGGTTGGTGCGACATATGCCAACGGATGGCTTATCATTGTGGGTGCCAATAAGACATCGCCAGTGCCTGGAAACGGGATGAGGCGAAGACATGCACGCCGGCGGATCTTACCCAGGTTCGGGGCTCTCCGAGGAGAAAACACCCCTAGTCCTGCTCTGCGGGGTCTCCGCATGATCACTAGATCAAGGAAAGGTAGCTACAATTGCTCCTAGAGCTGTTGAGTTCTAGGGAGAAGAAGAGCAAGGCTAGCTCTTGCTTCTCTCTATATCTATGGTGTGTATGCTCTGTTTCGAAGCTAACCCTTTGCATGGGTGCTCCGGGGGGTTTATATAGGCCTACCCCCCGGGGTACAATGGTTATCCGGCTGGGCTCTGGTCCCAGCCGTCAGTGTCTACGCTCGCCGGCTTCTCCGCCGGCTGTTGGGTCCCGCCGGCTGCCGGCTTCTTGGTCGACAGGTCGGCCCCACCGCCTAGGGTCTTGTCGGCGGCTGCTTACTATAGCCTCGCCTCTGATGACGAGGGCTTTGTCGAGGTAAGCGTGGCTACAGTGGGCCGCCTCGGGGGCTCTCACTGTAGCCTTACCTCGTCTTGTCTCCCTAATGGGGCTCCTGCTTCGAGGAGGGGGGTAGCCAGCTTCCGGGGGCCGGCTACGCCCTTGGCCGACTGGGAAAGGCCGGGCCGCCTTCACGCCTCTCTCTGGCTGGAGGGGCCCGCCGCCCGTGGGCCGTACGGGAGTCTGTCGTGGATGACGTTGAGGCTAGCATGGCTACAGTGCCGAGCCGCACGGGGGACGGCCGTCCCGTACGGCCTCCTGTAGCCATGCCCGCCTCGGGCATCGGGGGTAGTGGGCCGCACTGTGGCCACACCCCGTCTTGTCGCCGTTATGTGGGAGTAGCTTTGGTGGTTGTGGTCTCGGCCGGCTTCTTGGAGTCGGTGCTCTTGGAGGCCGGCTCCTTGGAGTCGGCCACCCTGTGGTTGTGTTGGGGAGGCAGGTCGCTTGAGGCCGGGCTGCCTTCCGTGAGTCGGCTTCAGAGGTAGCCGGCCAGGGAAGGGGGGGGCAATGCTTGGAGTGTTGGGAGGCCCAAAGGCCTGATAATTTTTCTGAAGAACCAGGGGTAGTCAGTATGGCTACCCGTGGCCATTTACTCCGACAGTAGTCCCCGAAGCTGATTGGGCTTCGAGGTTGAGTAGGAGTTGAGAAGCTCGATCAGCTTCCCTTCTTAGCAAGCCGGCAGCTGGGAGCCGGCCTTGGTCAGGCGTGCCGCTTTGGTCGAAATCTTCCGGAGTCGGAGGGCGGGAGCCCGCTGGCGCGTGCACTGGGCCGCGGGCCGGCCACTGGCCGTCTGCAAACCACGTGGCCCTTCTTGGCCGGAAAGCCTGCCAGCCCACGCGCGTGACGGGACGTTGCCGCAGGGAGGGGGCCCGCCACGTCCGCGCCCCGGCCCAGGCGCGGATTGTCTACATCCCGAAACCGCCCGCACGTCCCGTGCGGCAGTTTCGGCTCGCATTTATGCGCAATAATCGTGAGACGTGGGGGAGTGGGTGCAGTTAATCCCATGACTCCCCCCGCGTTCGGCTTCCCCGGTCCTGCCGCGCGAAGCTATAAGTAGGGGGGGGGGTGGAGGGCAGCAGGCCCTCGCACGCTCCTCCTACCTCCACCATCTTCTTCGCTCTCCCGCTCTTGCGACAGCGCCTCGCCGCCGCACTCTTCTACTACGCATTCCTCCGCCGCCGCGCTTGTTTCTGCCATGCCTCCCGCCACGGAGCAGCATGGCGGGGATTGGGATGGCTCCAACGTCCACGACGACCACGTCGAGTTTCTCCGCAACACGCGGCGGCTGCCCGGCGCGGACAAGGTGGAGGTCCGCCTCGCGCCGGCGAAGGAAATCACGCCGGAGACGCAGGAGGGCGAGCGGGTGGTCTTCCGCTCGCACTTCTTGCGCGGCATCGGCCTTCCAGTGAGCGCCTTCTTCCGCTCCTGGCTCGAATTCTATCAGCTCCAGCCGCACCACCTCACCCCGAATGCGGTGGTGCTGCTGTCGGCCTTCGTCACCCTGTGCAAGGGCTACCTTGGTGTCCTCCCCACCCTCGAGCTCTGGGGGGAGTTCTTCCAGTCCAAGCTGGGCACGCGCAGGCAGGGCGTGCCGGCTCAGACTGGCGCCTTCATAGCGTCGCGGAGGTCGGTCGCCGACAACCCCTTCCCCGTCATCCCGCTAATCCAATCGGTGAAGAAGTGGCAGAAGTCGTACTTCTACGTGCGGAACATCGCCCCACGGGGCGACTACATCAACCTGCCGGCTTACGTAGCCGGCCCACCGGCGGGCAGGCTGCCCCAGTGGTCCTTCCGGGCTGTGACTCTGACGCCGGCCGGGTCCGCAGCCGTCGCCCGAGTGCGAGTGATGACCCAGTCGGAGGGCTTGACGGGGGCTGACCTTCTGGCCGCCTTCGTCACGCGCCGGGTTCTTCCGCTCCAGAGCCGTCCTCATCTGATCTGTCAGATGAGCGGCCAGCTCGATCCGAGCCGGATGTGCACCAAGGACATGCCGCACGAGGAGGTCGCCTATATGGTGAACTACCTTGCGAATTGCAAGCTCTCCGAAGAGTGGCAATTCGGCAAGGAGCCATACAGCCGAGCCAATCCACCGCCCATGGTCTGCTCTCCCTGTGTCTTCTTTTTCTCTCAACTTCGTTGCCGAGTTCCTCTTGGCCGACTCTAACTTAGTCGGCTTGTTCTTTGACAGAGTCCTCTTCTTCGGCCGGCCGGCGGGTTAGACACAGAGCGTCGATTCGTCCCCGACCGGACGGAACACGATCTGGAGGACCCCGACCTGGGGGCGGCCGGCATGGACGACAACATTGAGCCGGGTGGCGGCCAAGCCGGCGGCGAAGCAGGCGGCTCCGGGCTCGGAGTCACCTTCGACGACTGGCCGGACGACGACGAAGCCGAGGTCGTCCCGCGCCGCCAGCCGGCTTCTAGGCGCGGCGCGGGCTCCTCCGCTGCGCCGCCTGCTCGGGGCGGAGGGCAGAAGCGTCGCGCCGCCCAGGGTTTGTTCGGTCGGGGACGAAGAAACCCAGGGGCGGGGCGGCAGCCACCAGGCGTGAGGAGGCGGCCGCGAAGGCGGCTCGCTTCCGCAAGACGGTGAAGCAACCGCAGACCGTGTCGGCGTAAGTTCACTTTCTTCGTATACTCTTTTTTCTTTCTTTTCTCTAGTGGTTCCTGAACCTTTGTCTTTTTCTCCAACGATCAGAGCTCCGCTGTCGCTTGAGCGGGCGGTTGCTGCCTCCGTCGTTGAGTCGCCGAGGGGCTCTGGGAGCACCACCCGCCGCATGGACCCCCGTGCCGACCTTCAGGAGGTGACAGAAAGGAACACGCGGGAGGCGCGGGCAGAGCGAGAGGCGCGGGAGGCGGAGGCACGGAGGGCGGCCGGCGCCCAAACGGCACGGGAGGAGGAGGCGGCGAAGGCACTCGCCGATGCCGCAGCCAGGGCCCAAGCAGAGGCTGCGGCTGCGGCGGCGGTGGGGGAGGTTTTGATGGTCACCCCGCTGCGCGTCATGGCGCCTGGGGACATGGAGCCCTCGCCAGAGGGAGCCAGCGGCGACCTGCCAGGGCTGGGGGGAAGCGACGACGTCATCATCCTGGAGAGGGCGCCGGTGCCGACCCCGCCAACTGGGGCAGCTCAAGGCGGCCAGCCTGATCCGCCGCCTGCACAGTCGGCGGGGGGCGAGCCGGCCGCGAGGGCTGAGACGGCGGTCCGGATTCCGTCGAGCCGGCGTGCGGGGAAGGCCGCGTCAGAGCCGCAGAAGGCCGCGTCGGAGCCACAGCCGGCCGTGGGTTCCAGCTCGTCGGCCCAAGATGCGGAGGCGGCCAGCGCTACCTCGGGGTGGACGTCAGGCGAAGGGACGGCCGTGGTGAACGTGGCTGCACAGGACGTCCGGACCCGGCTCCAGGGTCAAGCTGCGGCGCTGAGGCAGTTCACCGACGAGTTCCTCGTGACGCGGGCGGCCATCCGGGTTAGCGCTCCCATCTTGCTTCTTCTTGATCTTGATTTCTCTTTGATCTTGATTTCTTCCGTGGGGGCGCGTCAACGCACCCACTGGGTGTAGTCCCCGAGTTCCGAGTCGGCTGCTGAGCAGGCGGCTTGGAACTTCTTGGTGGATTTGTCTTTGCTATTCTTGTTCTTACTTCGATCTTCTGTGCATCTTGCAGGACTACCACAACCTTCGAGCGGCCGCCTTCAACTCCCAGGCTCGGGAGCTGACTCAGAAGACCGCCGTCTTACTGAGAGCCGAGGTACGTGCTTTGTTCTTTATCTCATGTGGGGGCGCGTCAGCGCACCCAATGGGTGTAGTCCCCGAGATTCGGGCCGACTGCTGAGCAGTCGGGTCGGATCTTCCTTGACGATTTCTTACTGTTCTTCTTTTCCTGCCGTCTCTGCAGCGGCCAACGCTAGTCTGAGGGCACAACTGGGAGAGTCTCAGACTGCCCTTCGCGCCAAGGATGCCGAGCTCGCCGCCTTGGTGCAGGAACGCGACCGCCTGGTCAAGAAGCTGGCCGACCAGGAGGAAGGCCACAAGGCGGCCCTGAAGGTGGTGCAGGACCGCGAAGCCGCCCTCCAGGCCGAGTACAAGACGGAGGCGGCTGGCTGGGCTGAGGCCAGGCAGACTCTGGTCTCTGGCTATGGCCAGATCGAAGATCTGGTTGACGGTAAGCCGCCTACCTCTTCGTCCTTTCTTGCCATCTGCCACTTTGGCTCTTTTTCTGATTTGGTGCTCTTTTCTCCCTTCCTTCTTCTTGCTTGCGCAGAATATTTCCCTGGCTATTCTACTGCTGCCAACCAGACCATCGAGGCCCGCCGCCAGGCGCGAAGGCAGGCTGGCTTTGAGATCTCGCCAACCGCTGGCCGTTCGCTGGAGGAGCAGCTCTTGGCGATCCAGGCCCGCATCCAGCCGGCTCACCGACTGCTCCGCCATCTTCAACATGCCGGGGCGCAGGTCTTGGCCGCCCTCTGGCCCGGCCAAGTGGTTCCTCGCACCCCCAGTCGGACTGCCGACTGGCTGGAGGTGGCAGTCGGCCGCTTCGAAGCCTGTGACTTCTTCTTCTGTTAATGTAGCCACCATGACTCGGGTGGGTGGGTTGGGTGATTCGGCCATCGCTTCTTGTGTCGTTGCAGTCCCCGGGCCGATTGCTGCAGTCCCCGGGCCGGGTTCTGAAGTCCCCGGGCCGGGTGCGACTACGGCAGTCCCCGGGCCAGTTGTCGAAGTCCCCGTGCCGCCTGCGGGGTTTCTCCAGTCGGATCCGGCTGTATCTGGCGCAGGCGGTACGAAGATGGAATCCGACTCTGGAGACGGCTTGATGGACGGCTTGAGGAGGCGCTGGAGGGAGACGCCAGTCGGTATGGCTTGTCGGGTGGAGCCGATCCGTGCTAGGGCATCTGCTTGGTCGTTGTCGGCCCTTGGCACGTGAAGGAACTCGCACCCTTCGAAGTATCCGCTGATCTGCTGGACGAGGAATCGATAGCTCGCCATGTTCGCGTCCTTGGCGTCCCAGTCGCCAGACGATTGCTGGACCACCAAGTCTGAGTCGCCGTAGCACAGGATCTGGCGTATGCCAAGCTCTTTGGCTAGCCGGAGCCCGTGTACGAGCGCCTCGTACTCGGCCACGTTGTTGGAGGCGGCGAAGTGGATCTGCGGCGTGTACTTGAGCTTGTCGCCTTTGGGAGAGGTGAGGACGATGCCGGCTCCCAAGCCGGTGCGCATCTTGGACCCGTCAAAGTGCATCCGCCAATGGGTAGAGTCGGGAGTCGGCGGTAGGTACTGGGTCTCGGCCCAGTCGACGAGGAAGTCGGCCAATGCTTGTGACTTGATGGCGGTGCGGGGTTGATAGAAGATTGTGTAGGGCGCCAATGCAATGGCCCATTTGGCCACCCGGCCGGATGCACCTCGGCTGCCTATGATCTCGGCAAGCGGGGCGGTGCACACGACCGTGATGGGGTGCTCTTGGAAGTAGGGCTTCAGTTTCTTGGCAGCGAAGTACACCCCATAGCACATCTTCTGGTAGTGCGGGTAGTTTTGCTTTGAGCTGGACAACACTTCGCTGAGATAGTACACCGGCCTCTGGACTAGCTGGGCTCGGCCTTCCTCCGGGCGCTGGACCACAACAACAGTGCTGACGACTCGGCTAGTCGCGGCGATGTAGAGGAGCATGGGCTCCTTCTCAGTCGGCACAGCCAGGACAGGCGGAGTGGTCAGCATTTTCTTCAACTCATGGAAGGCTTGGTCGGCTTGATCATTCCACTCGAAGTGAGTGGACTTCTTCATGAGTCGGTACAAGGGGAGAGCCTTTTCTCCTAGTCGGCTGATAAAACGATTCAGGGAGGCTAAGCAGCCAGTGAACTTCTGCACATCTCGCAGCTTGGTGGGAATATCCATCCTCTCGATGGCCTTGATCTTGACGGGGTTGCACTCAATGCCGCGTTCGGAGACCAGGAAGCCTAGCAGCTGGCCGGCTGGCACTCCGAACACACACTTCTCGGGGTTGAGCTTGATCTGGAATCGGCGCAAGTTGGCGAATGTTTCTTTTAGGTCTTCCAGCAAGGTACCGCGCTTCTCTGTCTTCACCACAATGTCATCTACGTAGACGTGGGCATTTTTGCCGAGTTGTTTCAAGAGACATTTCTGCATGCAACGCTGAAAAGTGGCACCGGCATTTCTCAAGCCGAATGTCATAGTCAGGTAGCAGAAAGCTCCAAAGGGTGTGATGAAGGCAGTCTTCAGGCGGTCCGCTGGGTCCAACTTGATCTGATGGTACCCTGAGTACGCATCCAAAAAACTTAACAGCTCGCATCCGGCTGTGGAGTCTATCACTTGGTCAATCCGCGGCAGAGCGAACAGATCCTTTGGGCAGGCCTTGTTCAGACTGGTGTAGTCTATACACATACGCCACTTGTTATTCTTCTTCAGAACCAAAACGGGGTTGGCAAGCCATTCTGGGAAGAACACTTCCATGATAAAGCCGGCGGTAAGGAGCCGGGCTATCTCTTCTCCCACAATTCTTCGCTTCTCTTCGGACAGTCGACGGAGGGGTTGCTTGACCGGCTTTGCATCAGCTCGGACATGTAGCTTGTGCTCGGCGAAATCCTTCGGGACACCCGGCATGTCCTTTGGGGACCATGCAAAGATGTCTCGATTCTCACGGAGGAAGTCGACGAGCTCGCCTTCCTATTTACTGTCCAAGTTCGCCCCAATGACAGCGAACCTATCCGGGTTTTCCGGGTCCAGAGGTATCTTCTTCGTCTCTTTGGCAGGCTGGAAGGAGCCATGTGCATCACAATCCTTGGGGTTGGGGGACAAGGCCGGCTGCTTGTCGGCCATGGCCACAACCCGTTTGTAACACCCCGCATGTAACTTGCCATAATTGTAACTCCGACTCTTGCCATTTTCGGCGATGTGATATGTTTTTCCCTCCGTTGTCGGGTTTTGTCTTTCGTTTTTCATTTTGTCATGTCATGCATTTTCATATCATGTCATCATGTGCATTGCATTCGCATACGTGTTCGTCTCATGCATCCGAGCATTTTCCCCGTTGTCCGTTTTTCAATCCGGCGCTCCTATCTCCTCCGGTGCACCCCTCTTGTTTTCTTTCGTGTGCGTGTGTCAAACTTTCTCGGAATGGACCGAGGCTTGTAAAGTGGTCTTCTTATACCACCCGGAGACTACCGATCAAGTTTCGTTCCATTCGGAGGTCGTTTGGTACTCCAACGGTTAACCGGGCATCCGCAAAGTCCATTTGAGTATCCAGCAAAACCCCCCTCAAAAACCATCCCAAAACCCACCAAACTCTCTTCCATTCTCTAGGTCGTTCGATCACGATCGTGTGGGCGAAAACCGCACCTCATTTGGAGCCTCCTAGCTCCCTCTACCTATTTATATGTGGGCATCCCGAAAAACGAAATCACAGACGAACCCTAACCCTCTCCCTCCGCGCCGCGCCGGACGTGTCCGTTCCGGCCGGACAACGTCCGCCGCCGCGCCCCATCCAATCCCGTGGCGACACCTCACCCGCCTCTCTCTCCTCCGCCGCCGCCGGCCCGCGCGGCCCGCAACCGGCCCGCGGGCCCGCCCGCCGCCGCCGCTGGCCCGAGCGCCTCGTCCCGCGCGCCGCCGCCGCCGCCTTGCGCTCCTGCCGCCGGCCGTCGCCCCGTCGCCGGTGTGCCTCGCCGCCGCCCGAGGCGCCGCCCCGCCGCCGCCGGCGCTCCTCCTCCGGCCACCCGCGGCCCGCCGCCCGTGCCCGCCGGCCGCCGCCCTCCTCCTCCGGCCTCCCTCGCCTACGCGCCTTCCTCTCCTTCTTCTTCCCCGTCGCCGGCTAGGGCCGCTCGGTCTCTGTCCCGATCGGATCTGGGGTGTACGTTGACTTTTTCTCGCCCCTAACTTCCTCTTAAGTCCTCATATTTTATCAGCATGTGCTCCTGTTACCGATGCGATAACATTGTGCATGTAGCTCCGATTCGTGCGTACAATATGTCAAATTGTTCGCCTCGTGATGCTTTTCATTTTGTTCAATTGCACCATGTTCATTAGAGGCCATCTTGATGCCCAAATCTTCTTTGGAAGAGGGCTAGTTGCTGTTAATCTCTGGTTCTTAGCAGAACTTGGAGATTTGTCATTTTTGTATCATTTATTCTCTGCATCTTTTGAGCATGAGCTCTACATGTGTTTTGAAATATACCATTCCATCTTTCCAGTGGTGTAGTCCATGTATTTTTTTGATCTCTGTGGTGACTAGCACAAGCATGCAAAGTAGGCCCCGTAATATTTCTGATTTCAGGGACTGATTTCTCTCTGTCTTTGTCTGCTGTTATTTTGTTGCCATGTAAACTTGATGCTACAGAGAGGTCCATGCATATTTTGGAGATGTTCAGTAAGGATGTTTTGTAGCTATAGTTATAATTGATTCATTCCTGCAATTGTTTGCAATTATGGAGTGCCATAGCATGACTCAATCTTGCTCTACGTTTGCTATAAAATATTTCTGGCAGATTCTTAACATGACATGCATTTTTGCCAAGCTTATTGTAGTTGATCCGTACATGTTATGCAATTGTTCTTGCCATGGATAGCTTCATAAACATGCCATCTTGCTGTAGGTATGCTTGTTTTGTAGTGCATTGCTCTGTAGTGAGTGAATAAAGCTCACAAAGATGCCTACATATTAATATTTCTGCCATGCTCTGTTTTCTGCTAAGTCAAAAACCTGTTAACGAAACTTGCTATGTTTACGTGCTTGCCATCATATCTTCTGTTCCTTTTTTGCTTATGGTCATTAAGGGACTTTTGTCATTTGCATTTAGTAGATCACTGCCATGCCTTGTTTTGCTATGTTAAGTTCCTGTAGAATGTTGATTTCGTGCTCTGAACATTGCTACCTGATGCTGTTTTCTGCCATGTCCAGTTTTTCACTAAGTCTGTGAACCTGTAATCTTTTGCACTTTTGCCATGCTTGTTTGAGCTTGATATATTGTGAACTAGCCGTAGCTCAGTGTTCATCTTTTGTCAAGCATCTCCTGTAGTTTACTGTCATGTGCTTTTTCGCTATGTTGGGGTGCCGTAGCATTGTTTCTTCTTGCATCTTGAGTGCTCTCTTGCTGTTAATCGCAGATTAGTGTCATTCTTGTTTTGCTTGCCATTTGCAAACCGTGCATCCGATTCCGGTGATCTTTATATCGATTTCGACCGAAATCATCTCATCTTTCCAGTGGCATGATTGGTTTGCCAAGTTACTGCCATTTTCATCTTTTTCCTTTCGGAGCACGCATATGCATCGCATATCATATCTTGCATATCATACATGTTTTGCATCATGTTGCTTGTGCATTTCTCGTGGTTGATTGTGGTTCCGCTTGTTTGTGTTCTTGTCTTGGGTAGAGCCGGGAGACGAGTTCGTGAACGAGGAACCTGTCGAGTACGCTTACGAGGTTCAAGCTTTCGACAACTCTG
This sequence comes from Triticum aestivum, assembly GCF_018294505.1. NCBI lineage: Eukaryota > Viridiplantae > Streptophyta > Magnoliopsida > Poales > Poaceae > Triticum > Triticum aestivum. Next base: position 254,136,589 of record NC_057811.1, read on the forward strand.
AGAATCTTGCAGGCAAGATGACCACCCCTCGAAATCACTTCTATCTTTGCTATGCTAGTTGTTCGCTCTATTGCCATGCTCGCTACCTATCACTTGCTCTATCATGTCTCCTATTAAAGCCATGTCAGCCCTAACCATCCTTTCCTAGCAAACCGTTGTTTGGCCATGTTACCGCTTTTGCTCAGCCCTTCTTATAGCGTTGCTAGTTGCAGGTGAAGTTGAAGTTTGTTCCATGTCGGAACATGGATATGTTGGGATATCACAATGTCTCTTATTTAATTAATGCATCTATATATGTTTTGGTAAAGGGTGGAAGGCTCGGCCTTATGCCTGGTGTTTTGTTCCACTCTTGCCGCCCTAGTTACTGTTATACTGGGATTATGTTCCTTGAGTTTGCGTTCCTTACGCGGTCGGGTGATTTATGGGACCCCCTTGACAGTTCGCCTTGAATAAAACTCCTCCGGCAAGGCCCAACCTTGGTTTTACCATTTGCGACCTATACCTTTTTCCCCCGGGTTTTCTAGAGCCCGAGGGTCATCTTTATTTTAAACCCCCGGGCCAGTGTTCCTCTGAGTGCTGGTCCAAACTAGAGCCCTTTGCAGTGCCACCTTGGGGAAACTCGAGGATTGGTTTTAGTTGTACGGACTGCTCATCCGGTGTGCCCTGAGAACGAGATATGTGCAGCTCCTATCGGGATTTGTCGGCGCATTCGGGCGGCTTTGCTGGTCTTGTTTTACCATTGTCGAGATGTCTTGTAAACCGGGATTCCGAGACTGATCGGGTTTTTCCGGGAGAAGGTTTATCCTTCGTTGACCGTGAGAGCTTATGATGGGCTAAGTTGGGACACCCCTGCAGGGTATTATCTTTCGAAAGCCGTGCCCGCGGTTATGAGGCAGATGGGAATTGGTTAATGTCCGGTTGTAGATAACTTGTCACTTGACCCAAGTAAAATTACATCAACTGCGTGTGCAGCCGTGATGGTCTCTTCTCGGCGGAGTCCGGGAAGTGCACACGGTCTGTGTTATGTATGACGTAAGTAGGTGTTCAGGATCACTTCTTGGTCATTGCTAGTTGACGTCCGTTCCATTGCTTCTCTTCTCGCTCTCGTTTGCGCAAGTTAGCCACCATATATGCTTTTGCCGCTGCAGCTCCACCTCTTTACACCATCCTTTCCTATAAGCTTAAATAGTCTTGATCTCGCGGGTGTGAGATTGCTGAGTCCCCGTGACTCACAGATTCTACCAAAACAGTTGCAGGTGCCGACGATGCCAGTGCAGATGATGGCGTCGATCTCAAGTGGGAGTTCGACGAGGAACGTGGTCGTTACTATGTGTCTTTTCCTGACGATCAGTAGTGGAGCCCAGTTGGGACGATCGGGGATCTAGCATTTGGGGTTGTCTTATTTTCATCTGGATTTTGACCGTAGTCGGTCTTTATGATTGTATTTTGGATGATGTATGATGATATTTATGTATTGTGTGAAGTGGCGATTGTAAGCCAACTCTTTATCCCATTCTTGTTCATTACATGGGATTGTGTGAAGATGACCCTTCTTGCGACAAAACCACTATGCGGTTATGCCTCTAAGTCGTGCCTCGACACGTGGGAGATATAGCCGCATCGTGGGCGTTACACCGTTCCAACATCTTCTTCTCTTCTGCCACCACGAGGGACTCGGCCAGCCGGCTACTGGCCATAGCGCACTCGATGGACTTCTTGTAGTCGCCGGCTACGATGATGATGCCCTTCGAGCTCGGCATCTTCATCTTCAGGTAAGCGTAGTGGGGCACAGCCATGAACTTGGCCAGGGCAGGTCGGCCAAGCAGTGCATGATAGGGGCTCTCCAAATCCACTACCTCGAACCATATTGCTTCTCGGCGAAAATGATCTTTGTCTCCGAAGAGAACATCCATTTTGATCTTGCCGATTGGGGAGCAAGACAGGCCAGGGACGATACCATGGAAGATGGTGCGACTTGGCATGAGCTGCTTCGCTTTGATGTTCAGCTTCTCCATGGTATCGCGGTACAGTATGTTGATACTGCTTCCGCCGTCTATCAGGACGCGGGAAAATCTGGCAGCTCGCCTCTCCGTCGCGAGGGTGACATCCATGACCATTGCATAGGAGCCAGGCGAAGGCATCACCTCTGGGTAGTCGGCCTGGCTCCAGCTGATTGGCTTTTCTGACCAGTGCATGAACTCGGGGGCGCTGGTGGCGACTGCATTCACTTCTTGATGCTGTCGGCGTCGGCTGCGCTTGTCGTCGGCTTGACTGGTGAAGACGACGTAGGCGGCGTGCTCTTCGGGAAATTCGTCTTGGATGGCGCCGACTGCCGGCCGAGCCGCCGGCTGCTGGGAGGCTAGAGGCGGCGGGCCGGGAGGCGGAGGCGGCAACATCCCCTCGCCCTTGGTGATGCGGGTGAGCCAGTGGCATTTTCGGGTTGTGTGGTTGGACGGCTTCGCGCCGCTATGGAATTTGCAGGGGGCGTCGAGAGCTTGCTCGTAGGAGAAAGACGGCTGCCAAGCCGGCCTTCCACCCTTCTTCTTAGGAGCGGCCGTTCTTCAGGCTGCTCGTCTTCAACTGTGGCCACCTGCCGACTGGCGCAAGTCGGCATGGGGGCCTTGCGCTTGTGATCGTTCTGGTAGGGGCGCCGGTTGGGGTCGCCAGCCGGTGTCTTGGGAGCCGGAGCAATCACCTTCCCAGAGGCGTCTACCCTCAGCTCGGTCTTCATCGAGGAGTCGGCCGTGGCATACTTGTCCGCGATGATCAGTAACTCGTCGAGGGTGGCCGGTTCGTCGCAAAGGAGTCGGTGCTTGAGGAGGGTGCCCTCTCAGCACCCGGCGGTGAAGTACTCGATGGCCTGGACCTCGTGCACCCCCTCGCAGGAGTTGTGGAGCTCGGCCCATCGCGTGAGGTAGTCGCGGGTCGACTCGTTGGGCCCTTGGACGCAGAGGGAGAGCTGGAGAGGCTTGGGAGGCCGCTTGTAGGTGCTGGTGAAGTTGCGGACGAAGACTTCGGTGAAGTCCAGCCAACTGTTGATGCTGTAGTGCTTGAGGCTGTTGAGCCATGTGCGCGCCGTGCCTTGCAGCATGAGGGGGACGTACTTCACGGCGACGCGCCGATTGCCGTTGGCTATGCTGACGGCCGTGGAGTAGTCGATGAGCCAATCTTCCGGCTTCACCGAGCCGTTGTACTTGGGCGTGTCTCTGGGGAGCGAGAACCCTTTGGGGAAGGGCTCGTCGCGGATGCGAGGACCAAAGCATGGCGGGCCGACATCGTCTTCTTCTTCTAACGCCAAGGATCGAGCAAGGCGGTCGATCCTGTGGCGGGCGTCGTTCTCGCCGACTCCTTCTCGGCGGCCGAGTCGGTCGCCAAGAGTCGGGTGTGTGATAGGCGGCGGAGTGAGGCGTCTTTCTCTTCGAGGCGGGGGAGGAGGCAGATTTCCTTGGTGTTCAACCGCTCGAGGGCGGCCTTCCGCGTCGCGCTCGATGGTAATGCGAGTCCGGCTACGGCTGGCAGCCGGCTCCTTGTCTTTCTTCTGGCGCGCGCCGCTCGCAGTCGGCGAGCGGGATGTCGCGGCGTGCTCCCGGCGCGGGGGATGACTATCAGCATGGGCGCCGGCTTCGTGCCGTTCTGCAGCCGGGTCGAGCAGCTGCTGGATCCGTCTCGTCATGTAGGGGAGCTCATCGGCTCCCAGCCCATTGAGCTCTTCTGCGGCCGCCTGAGCGGCTCGCAGATTCTCGAGCGGGGTGGCGTAGACGGGGCGGTCTGCGCCCAGCATGCTGGCGACAGCCGCGCCGCGCTTCTAGACGAAGCCGGCTCGGCTCGGGCCGCTAGGTGGCGGCGTGCCGAAGGCGGCGCGGTCGACTTCGCGCTGGTGGGCCTCGGTGAGGCGTCTCATGGAGGCTATCTTCTGGCCCTCCGTGATGAGGGCGAGGCGGCGTGCCTCCAGGGTCTCGGCGTCGGCGTCGGCCGGGATGGGGACGGAGGGGTCGCGCATTGCCGCTTGCAGGGCGTCGTGGGCATTCTCGCCCGAGTTGGCGACATGGCTGATAACCAGCACTTCGGTGACAGCACTGCTGCCGCTGTCAGCTCGAGGGAGGGGGTCGTCGAAGACCACCACTTCGGAGGGGTAGGCGTCAAGTGATGCTGTGTCGGAGTCGATGAGCATCGGTTCGGTGGAGCCGACCGACTCCATGTCTGCAGCAGGCTCGCTGGAGACGTGAAGCTGGTCGAGGAGGCTGACGAGGCGGTTCTCGGGGTAGTCGGTGCCTGCGTCGGACGCAGGCTCGTCGGAGATGCGAGCCTCGCCGAGCAGATCGGCGAGGCAGCTCGCTGCGCAGGCGTCGTCGACGCCTTGCAGCGCGTCGAGGCAAACGCCATCGGGCGCAGCAGGCTGGCTGCGCTCGCGGGGGAGGAAGAGGGTTCCCGTCCAGAACAGGTCTCCGGATGACGGTGCACCTGGCCCCACGGTGGGCGCCAAATGCCGGGTGGTTGGTGTGACATATGCCAACGGATGGCTTATCATTGTGGGTGCCAATAAGACATCGCCGGTGCCTGGAAACGGGATGAGGCGAAGACATGCACGCCGGCGGATCTTACCCAGGTTCGGGGCTCTCCGAGGAGATAACACCCCTAGTCCTGCTCTGCGGGGTCTCCGCATGATCACTAGATCAAGGAAAGGTAGCTACAATTGCTCCTAGAGCTGTTGAGTTCTAGGGAGAAGAAGAGCAAGGCTAGCTCTTGCTTCTCTCTATCTCGATGGTGTGTGTGCTGTGTTTCGAAGCTAACCCTTTGCATGGGTGCTCTGGGGGGCTTATATAGGCCTACCCCCCCGGGGGTACAATGGTAATCCGGCTAGGCTCTGGTCCCAGCCGTCAGTGTCTACGCTCGCCGGCTTCTCCGCCGGCTGTTGGGTCCCGCCGGCTGGTGGGTCCCGCCGGCTGCCGGCTTCTTGGTCGACAGGCCGGCCCCACCGCCTAGGGTCTTGTCGGCGGCTGCTTACTATAGCCTCGCCTCTGATGACGAGGGCTTTGTCGAGGTAAGCGTGGCTACAGTGGGCCGCCTCGGGGGCTCTCACTGTAGCCTTACCTCGTCTTGTCTCCTTAATGGGGCTCCTGCTTCGAGGAGGGGGGTAGCCGGCTTCCGGGGGCCGGCTACGCCCTTGGCCGACTGGGAAAGGCCGGGCCGCCTTCACGCCTCTCTCTGGCTGGAGGGGCCCGCCGCCCGTGGGCCGTACGGGAGTCTGTCGTGGATGACGTTGAGGCTAGCATGGCTACAGTGCCGAGCCGCACGGGGGACGGCCGTCCCGTACGGCCTCCTGTAGCCATGCCCGCCTCGGGCTTCGGGGGTAGTGGGCCGCACTGTGGCCACACCCCGTCTTGTCGCCGTTATGTGGGAGTAGCTTTGGTGGTTGTGGTCTCGGCCGGCTTCTTGGAGTCGGTGCTCTTGGAGGCCGGCTCCTTGGAGTCGGCCACCCCGTGGTTGTGTTGGGGAGGGAGGTCGCTTGAGGCCGGGCCGCCTTCCGTGAGTCGGCTTCAGAGGTAGCCGGCCAGGGAAGGGGGGGGCAATGCTTGGAGTGTTGGGAGGCCCAAAGGCCTGATAATTTTTCTGAAGAACCAGGGGTAGTCAGTATGGCTACTCGTGGCCATTTACTCCGACAGCCATGTACACGTCATGTATCTCGGCAACCTTCAAGCGGAAGCCTGGCGAGGGTGTCGGCCACGACCTGACGAACCACACAAGACTCTAGTCCAGGTTTATCGCCTATTCGGGTTCCATCCGCAAGGAGATCCGGCCGGGGTGTCGCTCACGGCCCCAAACCATGTGTGTAGGGTTCCCGAGCCCACCATCCGGGTGCCACTCGGTACACCGGGCAACGTGTGCCTAGTCTGTCCCAAGCCCACCCTGCCGGGTGCCACTCGGTAGAAAAATAGCACTACCTACAAACACCAGAAACTATATGCAACTCCTGGACAGAGATCAAGTTGGTTAATAAGTCGAGAGGTGCACTTAAGCATTCCAATGTGTGGTAGTAGCTAGTCATTGGACAACATACACAGAACTCAGTGCTGAAGGACGGTTCCAGTGAGACAACCCACCATGTACTCCTACATGGCCTCTCACCGCTACCTTTACCAAATCGTGTTCACACACTTAACTCTCAGCACCAGAACATATCGTAACACTCCAATTCATTCCCTATGAATCAGACCTGACACAACTCTAAGCAATAGCAGGCAAGGCATGGTAGGAACACAACATGGCTCAAACAACTCCTACACATGCTAGTGGGTTTCAACTATTTACTGTGGCAATGACAGGTCATGCAGAGGAATAGGTTCAACTACCGCAGCATAAAGTAGCAGTTGAATCGTTGTTGTCCTAATGCAATAAAAGAGAGCAGGAGCGAGAGAGTGGGATTGTATCGGAATGAACAAGGGGGTTTGCTTGCCTAGTAGATCAACAGGGTGGCACTGCTCCTCAGACAGGTACTCTGGAACACTCTCCGGAGCAGGACCAGAACTAGGGATGTGACACTGGGCCAGCTCCTGGGCCGTGGTGGGGCACCAGGTAAGTGAGCCGAGGCCTATCTCTCTCTCTCTCTCTTTTCCTATTTTTCTTTTTCTATTTTATTTCCTCTGTTCTGATTTAGTTTAGCCACTAAATCATTTTAATTAATTCTGTAGGTTATTATATGGCTTTCAAAAATATATACAAAGCCACTCACAAACTTCTAGAATTGTTGGAGTTATATTTAATTTATATTAAATATAAAACCAAAGAAAATAATTGTTGAATTAATTCAAATGGCCAAGATAAATGTTTCTGAGCTCCTAAAAATATTGGTTTGAATTTTACCTCTTGCCAATATTTTTATAGAATAACAGGAACATTTCCTTGGACTCATTTGAGAAGATTTTGAAGTTGGTTATCTCTGAGGTCATTTATGAGGGTTTCAACTAACCTCAATTCAACTTTTAGAATTTAAACATGATGACATGAACATCAAGCAAAGTCAAACAAGAGCTGATCCTGGGGCTGTGACAGTTATTCTTGCTTTTACGGCGGGGTGGGGCGGTCTGGTGTTCGGCTTGAGTTGCCTCTTTATTCGGACCGAGTTGTCGTCGACCTGTCACATTGTGCGATGATGGTACGAGCTCCAACGCCTCGTCATCAAACTGAGGTAGCAATCTATGCTTCGGGTAGCTTTTGGCTGGGCCACTAAGGCCGTATTCTTCGGTGGCTAGGACTTCGGTCCATCTATCGTTGAGCAGGTCTTGGTCAGCTTGAAGCTGCTGCTACTTCTTTTTTAGGCTCCTTGCAATAGCTATTAGCCTACGCTTGAAGCGTTCCCGCTCGAGGGGTTCTTCGGGTACGATGAAGTCTCCGAATTATCGCTGGGCAGGGCCTGCTCATTGGGGCTGGCTTGCCCGTTTTCTTGTTCCTCCTGTTTCGGATCTTGCTCCAACAGGGTCTTCATTGTTTTCGGCGTCGTCCGGAGTACCTTTTTCTTGGGTGCCAGTGTTGCTGTCTTTTGAGCGACGCGACTTAGAACGGTGTTTAGAGCATCGGCGCTTGGACTGTGTCTCAGGAGGTTTATTCTCAACTAGATCTTCTTTGTCATCGTCGCTAGCTTTTTTAGGTGTATCAACCATGTACACATCGTACGAAGAGGTGGCCGTCCAACGTCCAGTGAATGGCGGGTCTTGGCCTTGCTCCTTGTCAACATCGTTGTCCATACCGTTGCTGTCTTCGGAGCCATAATCAAGCATGTCGGTTAAGTCCTCGACAGTGGCTATGAAGTGGGTGGCGGGTGGGAAGTGAAATTCTCCATCATCAGCCTCTAGTTCGAACCGGACATAGTTCGGCTGTGAGTCCCCCGCCAAGGACAGGTTCTTTAATGAAGTTAGCACATCGCCCAAGGGCGAGCGTTGGAAGATGTCTGCGGCCTGAACTCGAAGATCGATAACTGTGACACCCAAGTTTTTATTTGGAATTTTCAAAAAGATTTTTTTTGATTTGAAGGGAGTGATTTAAAAATTTTCTTCAAGAGAACTCTCACTCTCAAATATTTTTCTTTATGGCAAAATTTTTATTTGAATTTACCCAAGATCCTCCTTTGGTCTTGGAGGTTCTTGCTTTTCATTGGACTCAAGACAAAATGTTTTCATTTGAGAAAATAACTTTTGAAAACCTTTTCTTGAATTTGCACTATGGCTTTTGGAAAGTCCTTTGCCACTTTCAACTATTCCTTCTTGCCATGGCATTAGTGCAAATCCTCTCTCCTAACCCTTCCCTCACCTTTGGATCATGATTTGCATCAAATCCAGTAAGTTGAACCTCCTCATATGATCATTTCCATTCAAATTCTATTCAAATAAATTTCTGTCTTCTCTTATAGCACTTGGAGATTTACAAAGGAACTCCATTTTATGTTTGGACTTTTACCACCCAACTCTTTCCCCTCCTAGTCCTTTGAACCCTCAACCTAGAACCATGAAGATCCACTGGTCTCCAGTTCAAAATTTTCAAACTACATCAGCTGCAAGTTTGGACCAGATTTGGCAAATTTGGTGAAATTCATGCAGCCCCTGGGTGCATTGAGTGGTCATCTCACCAAGTTACAGCTCCAGAAAAATTTATCTCTTTACCAAAACCTACTGTCGAACACCTGCAGTGCATGGTCATGTCAAGTTTCAGTTAAGTTCAGAGAACACTGCAGTGCTCACTGTCGTTTTCTTCAGAAACGGGCGTCGATCTCGCCAGTACCCTCGCGTCGCCTTGCTCCTCGTCCTCGCCCACTTGTTCCTGCACCGCACGAGTGCCTGGCATCTTGCGGGCGTCGGCGACGAGCAGCAGAAGGTGCGCCGCCCCGTGACCGACGCCGGCGGCGGCTTTGCGGGCGCCAGCAGGAGACACGGCGCCGCCGACTCCACCCAGCACCGCCCAAACCACCGGAGCCCGCCGCGTGGCCGTCCACTCCCCCAAATGCGTTGCCGCTCTCGTCGTGAACCCCAGGGCGCGGAGCACGCTCTCTGCCTCCGTTGAGCCCGTGCGGTCACCTCACCGTGGACAGACGCCATTACGCCAGGGCCAGCTCCGTTTAGCTGCAAAACGAGTCCCGTAACATCCACTGATGCTGCTCGACCGCTCAAACCCCCTGCCAACCCACTGCTCCGCCGTAATCGCTCGCCGGAGATTCTTCGTTCACGGCCACCCCGTCGATCTGCCTATAAATAGAGGTCCCGAGCTTCAACTCGAGCACCCACCAGCCCTACACTTCCCCTAGAGCACGCCCAGCCACTGGAAGAGCCGCGAGGGGGTCTCCTTCCTCGACTCCGGCCGCCGCGACCCGCCACGGGATCCAGCCCGATTCGCCCCCGTGTGTGCTCCGCAGACCCCTTCCTCTTGCCAGTAGCTTCTCCTTGCATCACCCGTTCTGACCCGCGCCTCAATTCGTACTTTGCAGCCCTCCACCGGAGTTCCCCAACCTCACCCGAACCGCCGTCCGCCGGAGATAGTGTCGCCGTCGACGTGGTGCTCCCCGTTGGACGAGTCCACCACCCACCGACGCGGAAGAAGACACTGAAGCTCTTGGTACCCTCCGTTTTTCCTAACTCGCCGTGGTTCGACGCCGGCGTCCACCGCCGTCTTCGGGCGCCGGCGAGCTTTCAAACCTGACATGCGGGCCCCGCGTGTCAGCCTCTGTTTTATTTCCCCGAACCGTTTTCTGTTGGCGCCTTCGGGCAAAATACGTTTTCCCCTTTGCGCTTGCGCATTCCCAGTCAAAGCGTTTTCTGTTTTCTCAGTTAAAACCCTGGAACTTTTCTGTTTCATTACAGAAAGGTCCCTGGACAGAAACCTTTATAACTTTTTAATGAAAAGGTATTTTTGAGTGATTCCTTTTCTGTCAATCTCCAAATTTTGTCTAGTTTTTATGGGATTTATTTGAAAAATATTTGGCAAAGTTTCTGTGCATGTGTTGGTTTTCACGTTAGTACCCCGTTTCGTGATTGCCGTAGGTTCCGGGAGAGGGGACGGAGCCGCGAACTTCGCCGAGCTAGACTCCGACTTCTCCGAACCAGGCAAGCATGTTTGAACATTTGATATGGCAGATGTTTTGCATGTTCATGTGAAAGTTTGTGCGTGGCATGTGAGTGTCGATAAATACCTCGTTGCTTGTAAGGCAACGACCCGGTTGTTCCAAAGTTGCGATGACCTCTGATGAGAGGTGGCCTAATCATGTGGTGACATGAAGGGCAGCAAGGTGGTACTGTTGTAGCATGCCAGCCTTGTGTCATCCGACTTTTCCGACGTTAACATGGTTGGAGCCGTGTTATCGTCCCTTCCCCTTTCCGTGCTACCACATGTCTCATTGCCAGGATACGGTTTAGTAAGTTGGTAACCTCTTTCCGTGTACACACCAAACAGAGAGGCCGGGATGATGGTACCTTGGCCCAGGATTAAAGCCAGTCATTCGGTCAGGGGGCATGGGTGTTTCCGGTTGGGACCGAGAGGGGGGGCACCCCCTTATAGCGCGCGTATAGAAATTTGATCCCATGCTACGCGAGGTTGTAGTCTCCCCGACTCAGGGTTTTTCCTGAATGTTGCCGAGGGTGATCCCTGGCTTCGGATGGTTAAATTGGGTGTGTACTGGTTAGACGTGTTCCTTCCAGAACACCGTAGACGGAACTAGTCCCCGTGACTACTGAAATCCGTTGGCTGTGGTTAAGTACAAACTCTGCAGAGTCAATTCTTTCCAAATCATCGTATCCATGATCAGTAATGTAGACTTTATGTCCAAATCTATCCGTGTGAAAATCTTGCCCCGGTGAACAAGCTCAAGCGGTAAAATCTCAGATTTATTGTTATTCCAATTGATGGACTAACTTTATTTTTGTGTCTCATGCTTGTGATAATTTATGTCTCCGAGCTATTGTATTAATGAGTTGTGATATAAGCCCTTTATGAGACGTCTTTAGTGCTTCTTCAGCATTTTGCAATTGTAGCTATTTTCTGTTGGTCATCATAAAAATTTATGACATGACTACTCAGAATTTTTGCCTACTTTTGTAGATGGCTGGCAGCGGCTGTGAGAATCGAGTGTTCACCAACGTGCCCGAGGGGTTTGTCAAGCTCCTCGTCTCCATCACCAAGCTCGCGATCGGGCCAGCAGCTCGCCCGGAGTTCACCCTCTATCAGCACAAGCTCAGTGACGACGTGTCTATGCACCAGGCTGTGGTGCAATTCAGGGGAGGACGATCTGCTGCTCGCCATTTCCGTTTTACGGGAAGGGCCATGCCTACGGAGAGGCATGCCATGCAGATGGCTGCCCGGGAGGCGATAGCTCGCCTTCGGGACATCCTTCCTACGATGAAGACTCGTCGCTACCGCTACCTCCCATGCCATGTGCCTTACACCAGCCACTATGCGTTCGCCTGCCATCGGGGAGAGCGAGATGAAGCCATCGAGATGGTTGTGGAGTATCTCAAGGCTCTGGAGGAGTCTTTCGACAACCTCGTAGATGATCTTGTGGCTGCCCGCATGGACTTAGTCCGGGGCGGTCCTGCCAGCAGGAAGGAGCTTCTCCACACGACGCCGCCTCTGACATTCGTCTCGTCTTCAGCCTCGTATGCACCGGCCGTTTTGGCCACTGCTCGCCGTCTGCCTACCACTGAGGAGTTCGACCGAGTCATCGCCCCTACTCTAGTCAGAGCCGCACCGCCTGCCGCACGCGCTCTACCACCAGTCGCCCCGCACCATCACCGCAGCGCAGCGTCGCACGCCAGGAACCAGCTAGAGAGGAGGAGGTTGATTCTCCTGGACCGCTGAGCCTTGCCATCGGCAAGGGGAAGGAGATCTTCACCATCTCCGACTGAGAGCACCGAGTAGCCGCGTGTTATGCCTGCTTGTATGATGTGTTGTTTTTATCTGTACGCTAGTTTGTATTGGTGTGTTTGCTGCCTTCCGGAGTAGTATGCTAGTTTTTAATAACATGTCAGGATTGTGTACGCACAACCTGAGTGCTGTATCTTGTATTTTCTTTCGCATGTAAGATTTGTGTTAAGCACTTCTTCTCCGCGAAAATCATTTGTGTTTCTTTGAAAACCTAGAAGCCTTTTTGATTTTTGCCTTTGTAAGAGTTTTCCTGCGCTACACGGTTTTTTCTCATGGGTTTTGCAAATGATACCCCAGACTGGAAAAATGTCTCGCCCTTGGACTCGCTCTATGCCCAATCAGCCAGAAGAGATTTATGGAACACAGACTAGCAACAATTTTACTCAGGGTCAGTCCAGCCAACAGGACAGCGAAGCGGCACTGTCTCAAGTATGTCGTCTCTTCGAGCAAAGTCAGCAACAACACCAAGAGATGATGAACCATGTCATCAACATGGGAAACCACCGTGAACCCTATCAGCCACATTCCAAGTTATCTGAGTTGCAGAAGACTCGCCCCTCAACTTTTGCTCACACCGATAGGCCACTGGAGGCCGATGATTGGCTTCGCGAGATTGAAAGGAAACTGATTATCGCTCAATGCTCAGATCATGAGAAGGTGCTTTATGCGCCACACTACCTTACTGGAGCAGCCGCAGCATGGTGGGAGAACTTCCTACACATGCACCCCAGGGAACACAACATCACCTGGGAAGAATTCAAGGAAGGCTTCCGTGGGGCACACATCCCCAGGAGCATTCTAAAGATCAAGAAGAGAGAGTTTGATGACCTGAAGCAGAGAGGCATGTCAGTGACAGAATACAACGGCCAGTTTACCCAACTGTCTCGTTATGCCTACGACGAGCACATGACAGAAAACAAGAAGATGGAAAAAATTCCTGGATGGCCTGGCACCAGCATTAAGATGCCAACTGATTGTACACACCTTTCCGGATTTTAAGACGCTGGTGGACAAGGCCATCACCCTGGAGAATGAGCGCCGTAGTCTGGAAGATATCCGCAAGCGGAAGAGGGACAAGACGACTCTTGCCCGCAGCAACCGAGGCAAGACTGAGATCCCAAGGACAGACACGAGGAGATCCACGACTACTGAGCCAAGACCCGTCGGACAATTTCATGCCAGAGACAAGGAGTTCACATACTGTCCAGGGGTCACCTGCTATGCTTGTGGTCAACAAGGGCATTATGCTAAACAGTGCCCGAAGCCAAGAGACTCGGCACCCAAGCCGAACAATGGTGGAAACAATCCAGCCCCCAAGCGCAACAACTTCAATCCCAGCAACAACCACAGGAAGGGTCACTTGAACCATGTGACCAGGGAAGAAGCGCAGAATGCCCCAGACATCGTGCTCGGTACGTTCCCTGTCAACACAGTACCTGCCACGGTTTTGTTTGATTCTGGAGCTTCCCATTCATTCGTTTCGAAGAGTTTTGTTTCGCAACATGGTTTTCCGATACTCCCCTTGGAAAAGTCTATGATCATCAAGTCCCCCGGAAATAAGCAAATTGCTCAGGGTTACTGCCAAGGAGTGGTCATTGAGTTCGAAGGACTACCATTCCACGCGAATCTCATCGTGTTGGAAAGTAAAGGACTGGATGTCATTTTAGGAATGGACTGGTTGACCACCAACAAAGGATTCATCGACTGTTTCAATCGGACAGTGATTCTCACTCACCATCACGGCAAGACTATAAGAGTTTCCGCTCAAGAAAGGCCACGATCACAGAAACCAAAACTGAACAAGATGGACATCGCAGAATTAAGAAAAGTGCCAGTGGTATGCGAGTTCCCTGATGTGTTCCCGGAAGAACTACCAGGCATGCCACCAGACCGAGAGATCGAATTCAGTATTGAATTAGCACCTGGCACCGCTCCCATTTACAAGAAGCCGTATAGAATGGCACCCTCAGAATTGGTGGAGTTGAAGAAGCAGATAAAAGAATTATTGGACAAAGGATTTATACGAGCCAGCTCCTCACCATGGGGTTCGCCCGTATTGTTCGCCAAGAAGAAGGATGGGACACTGAGACTATGCATAGACTATCGAGCCCTCAATATGGTCACCATCAAAAACAAATACACGATGCCACGGATAAATGATTTGTTTGACCAGCTCGCACAAGCTAAAGTATTTTCAAAGATTGATTTGAGATCAGGATATCACCAACTGAAGGTACGAACAGAGGATATCCCCAAGACAACATTCACTTCCAGATATGGGCTATACGAGTTCACAGTGATGCCCTTTGGTCTAACAAATGCCCCCACATTTTTCGTCCACCTCATGAACAAAGTATTCATGAAATTCATGGACAAATTTGTGGTGGTATTCATTGACGACATTCTGGTTTACTCAAGGACACCAGAAGAACATGCTGAGCACCTCAGAATTGTTTTGGGAGAATTGAGGAAGCATCAGTTGTACGCCAAGTTTAGCAAATGCGAATTTTGGCTAAGACAAGTTGGTTTCTTAGGCCATATACTGAACCAAGAAGGCGTAGCCGTAGACCCAGAAAAGGTCAAGGCCATACTGGACTGGAAGCCACCCGCGAACGTCACAGATGTGCGGAGTTTCCTAGGAATGGCCGGATATTACAGGAGATTTATCGAAGGATTCTCCACTGTGGCAAAGCCTATGACCCAACTACTCAAGAAAGACAAGAAATTCGTATGGACGGAAGCATGTGAGCAGAGCTTCCAAGAACTCAAGAAAAAGCTGACAACCGCACCAGTCTTAACTGTGCCAGACATACACAAGAATTTTGAAGTATATTGTGACGCGTCCCGAAAAGGTCTCGGATGTGTGCTAATGCAAGATGGCAAAGTTGTCGCATATGCCTCCAGGCAACTACGAAAACATGAGGAAAATTACCCAACACATGACCTGGAGCTAGCAGCAGTTATACATGCACTCAAGGAGTGGAGGCACTTTCTGTTGGGAAATCGCTGTGAAATATATACAGACCATAAGAGCCTCAAATATATCTTCACACAGCCAGAGCTGAATTTACGCCAACGACGCTGGTTGGAACTGGTCAAAGACTATGACGTCGGCATCCACTACCACCCAGGAAAAGCAAATGTAGTGGCCGATGCCCTTAGTCGAAACCCCAGCCCGGACAGTGACGGTCAGCAAAACTTGAGGCCTGAGTTTCAGCGAGAGTTCACTCGGCTCAACATGATGTTAGTCTCTGAGGGCACCATATCGAACCTGGAGATACAACCCACCCTAGTGGAACAAATCAAGAAGGCTCAACAGGGACATCCCAGTATCGAAGGCATAAAGAAGAAAATGAACCGTAGTAAGACTTCAGAATTCGTCACGGACAGTGAAGGAACATTATGGTACTGGGACAGACTTTGCGTACCTAACATTGAGGAACTCAAGCAACAGATCTTGACGGAGAGCCACACCGCTCCATACTCGATACATCCTGGAGGAACCAAAATGTACAAGGACATTCAGGAAAGATTTTGGTGGCACGGTATGAAAAGAGATATAGCCACATTCGTTGCTTGTTGCGATTCATGTCAGCGCATCAAGGCCGAGCACCAAAAGCCAGCAGGGCTACTCCAGCCTAACAGGATACCGGAGTGGAAATGGGATGAAATAGGAATGGACTTCATTGTCGGATTACCCCGATCACAACGCGGAAATGATGCCATATGGGTCATCACAGACCGACTAACCAAGGTTGCTCATTTCATTCCCGTGAAGACTACCTACTCCACTCAAAGACTGGCAAAGCTCTATCTATCTCGTATAGTTTGCTTGCATGGAGTCCCGAAGACTATAATATCAGACCGAGGCACCCAATTCGTCTCCAAATTTTGGGAACACCTACAACAAGCTCTGGGCACACAACTGGCTTTCAGTACAGCATACCACCCTCAGACAGATGGACAAACAGAGCGTGTAAACCAAATCCTGGAGGATATGCTAAGAGCCTGTGTGCTCACCTATGGAACCAGTTGGGAAGAGAGTTTGCCGTATGCCAAATTTGCGTACAACAACAGTTACCAAGCCAGCTTGCAAATGGCACCCTTTGAAGCATTGTACGGACGGAGGTGTCGTACCCCATTGAATTGGTCAGAAACAGGTGACAGCCGTATCTTCGGCCCATATATGCTTAAGGAGGCCGAGGAAAAAGTTAAACAAATCAGGGACAGACTCAAGACAGCACAGAGCCGACAAAAGAGCTACTATGATCAGAAGCATCGTGAGGTCAGCTTTGAACCTGGTGATTCCGTATACCTCCGAGTATCTCCTATGAGGGGTCTGCAACGGTTCAAAATAAAGGGGAAGCTAGCCCCAAGGTTTATTGGACCATTTTGTGTAAAGGCACGAAGAGGCACAGTAGCCTACCAACTAGACCTCCCCAAGGAGCTGTCAGACGTCCATGACGTATTCCACGTCTCGCAGTTGAGGAAATGTGTGAGTAACCCGGAGAAACATGTACCTCATGAGGACATTGATATGCAACCAGATCTCACCTACAGAGAAAGGCCAGTAAAGATTTTAGAAGAGTCTGAACGAAGGACCCGTCAGAAAACGACAAAGTTTTTCAGGGTCCAGTGGAGCAACCACACTGAGGAAGAAGCCACATGGGAAAGGGAAGATTTCCTCCGAGCAGAGTATCCATATCTATTTGAGGATCAGCAGAAATCTCGAGGACGAGATTTTTCCTAAGGGGGTAGGTGTTGTGACACCCAAGTTTTTATTTGGAATTTTCAAAAAGATTTTTTTTGATTTGAAGGGAGTGATTTAAAAATTTTCTTCAAGAGAACTCTCACTCTCAAATATTTTTCTTTATGGCAAAAATTTTATTTGAATTGACCCAAGATCCTCCTTTGGTCTTGGAGGTTCTTGCTTTTCATTGGACTCAAGACAAAATGTTTTCATTTGAGAAAATAACTTTTGAAAACCTTTTCTTGAATTTGCACTATGGCTTTTGGAAAGTCCTTTGCCACTTTCAACTATTCCTTCTTGCCATGGCATTAGTGCAAATCCTCTCTCCTAACCCTTCCCTCACCTTTGGATCATGATTTGCATCAAATCCAGTAAGTTGAACCTCCTCATATGATCATTTCCATTCAAATTCTATTCAAATAAATTTCTGTCTTCTCTTATAGCACTTGGAGATTTACAAAGGAACTCCATTTTATGTTTGGACTTTTACCACCCAACTCTTTCCCCTCCTAGTCCTTTGAACCCTCAACCTAGAACCATGAAGATCCACTGGTCTCCAGTTCAAAATTTTCAAACTACATCAGCTGCAAGTTTGGACCAGATTTGGCAAATTCGGTGAAATTCATTCAAAACTTTCTCCAAAAATTCCAAGTAAATTCATGCAGCCCCTGGGTGCTTTGAGTGGTCATCTCACCAAGTTACAGCTCCAGAAAAATTTATCTCTTTACCAAAACCTACTGTCGAACACCTGCAGTGCATGGTCATGTCAAGTTTCAGTTAAGTTCAGAGAACACTTCAGTGCTCACTGTCGTTTTCTTCAGAAACGGGCGTCGATCTCGCCAGTACCCTCGCGTCGCCTTGCTCCTCGTCCTCGCCCACTTGTTCCTGCACCGCACGAGTGCCTGGCATCTTGCGGGCATCGGCGACGAGCAGCAGAAGGTGCGCCGCCCCGTGACCGACGCCGGCGGCGGCTTTGCGGGCGCCAGCAGGAGACACGGCGCCGCCGACTCCACCCAGCACCGCCCAAACCACCGGAGCCCGCCGCGTGGCCGTCCACTCCCCCGAATGCGCTGCCAATCTCGTCGTGAACCCCAGGGCGCGGAGCACACTCTCTGCCGCCGTTGAGCCCGTGCGGTCACCTCACCGTGGACATACGCCATTACGCCAGGGCCAGCTCCGTTTAGCTGCAAAACGAGTCCCGTAACATCCACTGATGCTGCTCGACCGCTCAAACCCCCTGCCAACCCACTGCTACGCCGTAATCGCTCGCCGGAGATTCTCCGTTCACGGCCACCCCGTCGATCTGCCTATAAATAGAGGTCCCGAGCTTCAACTCGAGCACCCACCAGCCCTACACTTCCCCTAGAGCACGCCCAGCCACTGGAAGAGCCGCGAGGGGGTCTCCTTCCTCGACTCCGGCCGCCGCGACCCGCCACGGGATCCAGCCCGATTCGCCCCCGTGTGTGCTCCGCAGACCCCTTCCTCTTGCCAGTAGCTTCTCCTTGCATCACCCGTTCTGACCCGCGCCTCAATTCGTACTTTGCAGCCCTCCACCGGAGTTCCCCAACCTCACCCGAACCGCCGTCCGCCGGAGATAGTATCGCCGTCGACGTGGTGCTCCCCGTTGGACGAGTCCACCACCCACCGACGCAGAAGAAGACACTGAAGCTCTTGGTACCCTCCGTTTTTCCTAACTCGCCGTGGTTCGACGCCGGCGTCCACCGCCGTCTTCGGGCGCCGGCGAGCTTTCAAACCTGACATGCGGGCCCCGCGTGTCAGCCTCTGTTTTATTTCCCCGAACCGTTTTCTGTTGGCGCCTTTGGGCAAAATACGTTTTCCCCTTTGCGCTTGCGCATTCCCAGTTGAAGCGTTTTCTGTTTTCTCAGTTAAAACCCTGGAACTTTTCTGTTTCATTACAGAAAGGTCCCTGGACAGAAACCTTTATAACTTTTTAATGAAAATGTATTTTTGAGTGATTCCTTTTCTGTCAATCTCCAAATTTTGTCTAGTTTTTTATGGGATTTATTTTAAAAATATTTGGCAAAGTTTCTGTGCATGTGTTGGTTTTCACGTTAGTACCCCGTTTCGTGATTGCCGTAGGTTCCGGGAGAGGGGACGGAGCCGCGAACTTCGCCGAGCTAGACTCCGACTTCTCCGAACCAGGCAAGCATGTTTGAACATTTGATATGGCAGATGTTTTGCATGTTCATGTGAAAATTTGTGCGTGGCATGTGAGTGTCGATAAATACCTTGTTGCTTGTAAGGCAACGACCCGGTTGTTCCAAAGTTGCGATGACCTCTGATGAGAGGTGGCCTAATCATGTGGTGACATGAAGGGCAGCAAGGTGGTACTGTTGTAGCATGCCAGCCTTGTGTCATCCGACTTTTCCGACGTTAACATGGTTGGAGCCGTGTTATCGTCCCTTCCCCTTTCCGTGCTACCACATGTCTCATTGCCAGGATACGGTTTAGTAAGTTGGTAACCTCTTTCCGTGTACACACCAAACAGAGAGGCCGGGATGATGGTACCTTGGCCCAGGATTAAAGCCAGTCATTCGGTCAGGGGGCATGGGTGTTTCCGGTTGGGACCGAGAGGGGGGGCACCCCCTTATAGCGCGCGTATAGAAATTTGATCCCATGCTACGCGAGGTTGTAGTCTCCCCGACTCAGGGTTTTTCCTGAATGTTGCCGAGGGTGATCCCTGGCTTCGGATGGTTAAATTGGGTGTGTACTGGTTAGACGTGTTCCTTCCAGAACACCGTAGACGGAACTAGTCCCCGTGACTACTGAAATCCGTTGGCTGTGGTTAAGTACAAACTCTGCAGAGTCAATTCTTTCCAAATCATCGTATCCATGATCAGTAATGTAGACTTTATGTCCAAATCTATCCGTGTGAAAATCTTGCCCCGGTGAACAAGCTCAAGCTGTAAAATCTCAGATTTATTGTTATTCCAATTGATGGACTAACTTTATTTTTGTGTCTCATGCTTGTGATAATTTATGTCTCCGAGCTATTGTATTAATGAGTTGTGATATAAGCCCTTTATGAGACATCGCGCAGACGTCCGACTGTGGCGTGTACTCGTTTCTCACTTTCGATATAAGCCTTTATGTGATGTCGCTCAGACGTCCGACTGCGGCATGCACTGTCTTTACTTTCTGTTATAAGCCCTTTATGTGGTGTCGCCCCGACGCCCGACTGTGGCATTATTATTCCGCATTTTCCGCTCGAGGAGTCTTTCAGACACTCGTTTGACACCAGCATTATTATTCCGCATTTTCCGCTCGAGGAGTCTTTCATACACTCGTTTGGCACCTGTATTATTATCCCGCATTTTCCTCTCGAGGAGTCATTCAGACCCTCGCTTGGCACCCAGTATTTATTATCCCTGTGTCTGATCGCACTGATTAACTTATTCATGTGCTTCATGTTTGCATTTGTTATACCTTATGTCCGAACTGTCTTGCGAGTACTTTCATAGTACTCACCTGGCTTGTTGATTTGGCCAGATGTTGACGAAGGCGATCTCTTGGATGAAGAGTTTGATAGCGCGTCCGACGCCTAGAGGAGTCCCAGTCAGTCCTGCGCGATCCCGGATATTGGTCACTTGTATCGTTTACGCTTCCGCCACCCGCAATAAGTATTCTCGAGCCTCACTCCGACGCTCGATGAGTTGTAGTTTTCTGGAATCATGTCACTCGCTTCGCGATGATATTTCCACCACCATTATTATCGTGAGTTAGAAGTTTGCCACCCTATCCGCCGTATTTTTTTATCGGCGTGCATGTAATAAATTGTTGGGCGGTCTCTGCTCAACCTTGTATTATATTTAGTACTCCTGGTATTTTTTTCTGTGACCAATATATTGTCTATCAGTGAGAAGGAATTCTTCCTCGCTGGTCCGTAACAGGGATTGGTTTCTCAATAACTATTTTATTGAAAAACCGGTCGTGACAATAACCGATCCAGCTCGGTGTCCGCAGGTGTACGTGGTTCGGAACTTATACCCGGAAACGAGTCCGGAATTCCGTTGACGCAGATATTGCAAGGTGTTGAGTCTGTGTGCGGCTCCAACGCCACGGACTCTATGGCTTCGGATGGCGCGATCTGCTCCGGATCTAAGGCCATGGCAGTTACAAGAACCATCTCCTGAATGTGGTCCGATGACAGATTCAAGTCATGTTCATCGGAGCGAGGGGGAGCGATCGCCGTGATCTCAAATCCGTTGAAGATCAAGTCTCCATGGATATCCACGACGTATTTCAAGCTTCCAAATCCGACCAGGTGGCCAGGGGCGTAGCTATCGATCTACTCTAGATGGCCAAGCGAGTTGGCCCGCAGTACGAAGCCGCCGAATACGAAGATCTGTCCGGGGAAGAAGGTTTCTCCTTGGACAGCGTCACTATCGACGATCGAAGGGGCCATCGAACCTTTCGTCGACGGCACAGTGGAACTCTCAATGAAAGCACCAATGTCAGTGTCGAAACCGGCGGATCTCGGGTAGGGGGTCCTGAACTGTGCGTCTAAGGTCGATGGTAACAGGAGACAGGGGACACGATGTTTACCCAGGTTCGGGCCCTCTCTATGGAGGTAATACCCTACTTCCTGCTTGATTGATCTTGATGAATATGAGTATTAAAAGAGTTGATCTACCACGAGATCGTAATGGCTAAACCCTAGAAGTCTAGCCTGTATGACTATGGAAGTGAGTATATCCTTTCCGGACTAAACCCTCCGGTTTATATAGACACCGAGGGGGATCTAGGGTTACATGGAGTCAGTTACACAGAAAGGAATCTTCATAGTTGATCGCCAAGCTTGCCTTCTACGCCAAGGAGAGTCCTATCCGGACACGGGTACAATCTTCGGTCTTCGTGTCTTGACAGCCCATCAGCCCGGACCGTGGATAACAGGCCGGACGCCCGAGGACCCCTTAGTCCAGGACTCCCTTAACGAGCTCGTGCGGCGGCGGCATACGGGACTCACGGTCATCGGCGTTGCAGCGAGAAATCGACGATGGGGAGAGGGGGGATGACGGCGGGGCTCACAGGGAGTTGGATGGGCGGCTTGTTTGGCTCAGGGAGGCGTCGAAGCGAGCGGGCGACGAAGGGGTTCTCCGACGACTCGAGGAGGAAGAAGGGGTCGGGGACGTCGCCACGGAGCTCCTGGCGGTGCCTGGCTTGGTACAGAGGACGCGGGGTCAAGGCGGAGCTCGTGGCATAGCCGGATGGGCGTGGGGAGGTCGGTGGTAGCGGCGGACGGCGGCGGTGGCGGCGGCTCCATTCGGTGGTGAGAGAGAGAGGTCTAGGGGAGAGGATGAGGACGAGGGAGAGCATCAAGGCGGTCGCGTGCCGTCCTCAAGGCGATGGGGAGACAGGCACGGAGGCAGGAGGTGGCTTGCCCGTGCCGGCGTGCCGCGGCCACACACACTCTGTCCTTCTGGCGTGCGGAGGAAGATGACTGGCAAGGTAGGGGTGGGCTGGACCGCTAGTGGGCTGCGAGGTGAGCACACACTCTTTCTCTGCTTTCCTATTTTCTTCAGTTTTTCTATTTTTTGCTTCTGTTTTGAATTTCGTATACTAACCAAATTATTTTTGCAGCTTCTGGAAACTTTTGTGTATGCAATATGGTTTATCCCAGAGCTCCACAACATTTTTAGAAGTATTGGAGCAATAAAAGTATTTATAGGATTTATCTGCTCCAACCAAAATACAATAAGAGTTAATTCAAAAATCCATAAATGGCCAAGAAATATGCTCATCATTTTTGGCAGAGGTTTCCACCTTTATCATAAATCATGATCATTTTCAAAGGCATTTTGGGTTCATTGAAAAGATTTAAACTTGAACCTAGTTGAAATTATTAAGTGCTAGGGTTTGAACATCCCCAATTCAAATTCATTTGAATTTTAAACATGATGACATGATGATCAAGCAAAGACAACAGGGGCTGAGCTAGGGGCACCTTAGAAGAGGTGACTCGTTGGATTGTTCCCTTAAGTGGCAAAAAGAATTACTTTTGATCCATAGATCATTGAAACTCTTCATACCAGCCTAAGGCAATTTACAAATGATCGTTTGAAAGAATTCAAAAGAATGGCATACTCAGTTTGGAAAGGAAACTATGGTTATTGAACAACTCGGCAAATGGAAGGCACATTCATGTTGATACCAAGGATATAACCTAGTGGCTGAGCATGCTTTCAAGATCTTGAGCATTTCCATATTCATCAAGGTTTTACCAACATCCGTGCCAAGAATCGTGGCAACACATCATACTACCCTGATGAATCATGATGGAGGATGCAGATACAAAAGAGGACAACACTTCCTCAGATTTTACCTTAGCAATGCCAAGGAACAAAACCTAGATGATCGACCGAGAGACATTTAGCACTCCGCTTCTAATGTTCTCCTTGATGTACTGGTTACCACGGTCATGCTTAGAAGCATCAACATAGCCATCAAGTAAAGGTCGGACTTGGGAATACAAAGGATCCATAAGGAACAACATCTATAATAAGTCACTCGAAATCATCATGGAGAAGACGGTCAACTTGCTCAATCAAGATGCTACAATGATAGATCTTCCGGCTAGGTGTGTTGGCCAGAACACCAACCTTGTCGGGACCTACATAATAGATCTTGGAAAAGTTCCAACCATCATATCTGCCTGAGATTCAGATCCGGTTGGTAACATGATATTCCAGACTCATCAAGTATAGAAAGAAAAATGAAAGTTTGCAACACAAATCGACGAGATGGCGTTGCGAGATTCTCGGGGATTGAACTACGATAGCAAGCTCCAAAGCATGAGCTGGTTCTGCTACACACATGTGAACATGTTGTTCAACACAAGCATGACCACGGAGTAGTCTTACAATAAAACACTAGCGAGTTCAGGTGGGGAACCATCAAAGAGGATATCGAAGTCCTTACATAAGTCCGGTAGCTCTTAAGAAGGAACTTCTTATCCTTGAACAAATCAATCAGTGGCTTGGTGTGATACGGAATACATATGGAATGGAGGTAATTAATCTACCAAACCAAAGAATACTTCACACATGCATGACCAACTTGGGATGGTTCCAAAGGAAGCAAAACAAGCTTTCTCGAATTCACGGTAGCAACTTGCAGCAAATGCACGTGAACTTGAAGGAAGTCACTTCTTTCACCAAAACATATACCTCATGAATGGAACACGAAGGCAATGTTTAAAAAGTTTCCAACATTATTTAAGGTTCAAATAAATCATGGACGAGATAAGATGCTGTTGATGGGCTCAACAACAAGTCATTGGGATTTCCATATAACTGGAATTTCACAATTATGTGAACAGGGTGATAGCATTGGTCAGACCAAAAGATGTAATGGTGTATGCTCGAGGGATCAACCATGAGTAAGACAACATTACGAACATCGTTGGTTCTGATTTGACTTGATGATAGCCCATACTCAAGTCAAAGTTTTGACAAGGCAATAGATCCAACAACTGATCACGGGGACCAATCGATGGAGATATCGTCTTTCTTCAACACATACACACACACACAAAAGATATACCTTTGTGTCGGCATTCTGGAAATGGGGGTCCCCAGACTTGCCTGCCTGCGGCCCACGGCGTGGCTATGTTAGTAGGCCTGTACGGCCCATCTTCATCAACAAAGCATTCAAGATCCTCGCGAGGGGCCAAGCCTCGCTTGGCGGACGGTGCAAGACCTCCTCAAGAGCGGCCTCACCAGGCTGCCTCGCGAGGAGCGGAGATATCAAGGCGGGGCAAACCTTGCAAGGCTCTTGTGACGTGAGCCATGACGATCGACACCAGGCGGGCACCAGCGCGCGCAGCCTCCTTGTTTCCTCTTTGGTGCTAAGGAAGCAAGCGCAGGCGCGGAGTATCGAGGCATCAGGCAAAGGTTTCCATATCGGTGCAACGAGACCAAGAACAGCAGGCCAGCAGGATGGAGGTCACCGTGGAGCCCAAGACGGCGTCACCACCAGACCCTTTCACACACGAAGACCACTTTTGTCAGGATAGCTTGTACTAGCTGTCCCCTTTCAAATTAGCCCGCAGTTGTTGGCTCCCTTCCCGCTCAATATTTGGGGAGAGGACCCGGCCCTATATAAGTAGAACTAGCCACCACAGTAAAGGCATCGGATCGAGCCTTGGGCCAATCCTTAGCCACACACCGAACACAAGAACACCTCAACCTCAGGAGGTTGTTCTTCCCCTTGTACTGTTCATCATCAGCCCAAGCGGCAATCCACCACCACACACTGGAGTAGGGTATTACACCACAACGGTGGCCGAACCAGTATAAATCTTGTGTCTTTCTGTGTTGCGAGTTCGTCGAGTTCGTCCGCGAGATCTTAGCGAGCTAGGGCGTAGATCGGTAGGAGGGAAAGAACTTTGCGCGCACCCCAGAGTTCAAACCTTAAGGGTTTTGCCGGAACCCCACATCCGACATTTGGCGCGCCAGGTAGGGGTGCGCCGTAGCTTCCCTTCCGTCGATCGGCGCTCCATCGCTCCGTCACTCCGTCGTCTCCATGGCGGACGCACGCCGCGCTCGAGCTGAGCGCCGGGCTGCCCTCACCGCTCGTGTTGCTTAGAGTGCTCCCGTCGGCGGGCCACCTAGTCGTTCTCCGTCTCCTGCCGCCAACGCCGCCACCGGCTCGGTGGGGAACGAGCAGCAAGCGTCCTTGCTGCACCCATCGGTGCGGCAGGATAGCCGCACCGCCACTCCATCGCTGACTCCGGCCGGTTCCTCATCCCACGCACGTCGCGCTCCCATGGACGCGCAGGCCGCGCTCCTCATGGCGAACGAGCTCCTGCACTACCGCCCGGTCGACGACCTCTACGAGGACTGGCTTGACCGTGTCGCCGAGCTCGTCCGCACCGCAGGGGGCTCCCCGGCGCCGTCCCTTGCTCTGCCTCGCCCTCCTCCAGCCACGGGCGACATGGCTCATGGAGCGCCTCCACCACCTCTGCCCCAAGACGGTGCCTTGGCGCCAAGGCGCGCGGCGCGATCCACCACGCCTGGTGCCCGCGTGTGAAGAGAGAAGCTGCCAAGAAATTCTTCGGCCGCGAGAAGCAGCACCTGCGCTCCCCGCGCCGCCTCGCCAAGACCGCGCGCTACCCGCAGTGGCGGGACGCGGACCTCATCAAGACCAAGCTCCACCTCCGAGGCGGGCCCCGGTGACCACGGCCGGCTGCCGCGCCTTCACCCCTGAGCTGCGTAGCGTCGCCTGGCCAGGCAAGTTCAAGCCGGATCCGCATCCTCGCTACGACGGCACCCTCGACCCCGTGGAGTTCTTGCAGCTCTACGAGCTGAGCATCGAAGCAGCTAACGGCGACGAGAAAGTCATGGTGAACTGGTTTCCTATGGCTCTCAAGGATGGTGCCCGCTCCTGGCTCCTGAACCTGCCGCATGGCTCGATCTCCTCCTGGGACGAGATGCGTGACCGCTTCGTCGCCCACTTCCAGGGCACTCGCGACCGCCCGCCGGCCGCGGGTGACCTGCGCCGCATCAAGCAACAACCAGGAGAGACCCTCCAGAAGTACATCCAGCGCTTCAACAACACCCGCCTCAAGATCCCCAAGGTGACGGATGAGGCCATCATCTCCGCGTTCTCCGACGGCGTCCGCGACATCAAGATGAAGGAAGAGCTCGCTATCCACGAGGAGCTGTGCACATCCCAGGAGCTGTTCGACCTGGCAACCAATTGCGCAAGAGCTGAGGAGGGGCGCCTTTCCCCCTCGAGCTGCCAGCTGCGGGTGCAGAGGAGAAGTAGGCCAAGGCCAAAGACGTGAAGCGCAAGGAAGCAGCCGTGCTCGCAGCGGAGCCGGACACCAAACGAGGGAGAGACCAGCCCGAGTCGTCCAAGAACAGCCGACCGTTCTGCACCTTCCACAACCTGAACACCCACAACACCAGCGACTGTCAAGAGCTCAGAGCCATTCATGAAGGACGCTACGGTTGACGCCACGAGCGCGGCGACCGGGGCTACGGCCGAGGAGGAGGACGTGGTGGCGGACGCTGGGACGACTGTGGCCCACGTCAGGAGTGGCGCGACCGGCCGCGTGAGGACCGCTGGCAAGATTATCCTCGCGAGGGCGCCTGGAGAGACCAGCCTCGCGAGGACCGTCCTCAGGGCAACGCCGGTCTTCCCCCGCTGCCGCCACCGCCAAGTAGGAACGACGACCACCATCAGGACGAGGGGGCTAGGGGCTTCCAGGAGCCATGTGCTATCGCCTGCATCTTGGGCGGAGCCCAGGCCCCAGCCTCGCAGCGCATCTTCAAATAGTTTGCTCGTGAAGTGAATGCAGTCTTCCCCAAGCTCGAGGCCACGCGCCCGCTCAGGTGGTCCCAGTGCACCATCACCTTCAACTCGGCAGACCAGCTCAAGTGCGCAGCCATAGCTGGCGCCCTCCCGATGCTTTGCTCACCACTCATTAGCAACGTACAAGTCACCAAGACCCTCATCGACGGCGGCGCAGGCCTCAACTTCTTGTCCGTCGACACGTTCGACAACCTCCAAGTCCCATATGACCAGCTTCAGCCTACCAAGCGTTTCTCAGGAGTGACGACGGTTCCACCACACCGATAGGGCAGGTCCGCCTCCCTGTCACCTTCGGAGAACGCAAGAATTACCGCACTGAGCTCATCGACTTTGACGTCGCGCACATCCGCCTGCCATACAACGCCATCCTCGGGTATCCAGCCCTGGCCAAGTTCATGGCCGTCACCCACCACGGCTACAACGTCCTCAAGATGCCGGGAAGCGGCGGAATCATCATGGTCCCATGCGAAGAAAGAGATGCGGCGTGCTCCCTCGAGCGCGCCTTCCAAGCTGCAGCAATCAACGACCCCGACAGCAAAGGCGAGGGCCATCCTGAGGCCCTCCCCAAGAAGAACAAGCAACTGCGCCATGCAGGATCTCAGGAGGAAGGCATCGTGACTGGAACTTCGACAGGATCAGCGCCCGCTCCACGGGCGCCTCCCTCCATCGCATAGGAAGGCGTGCCCGGCGCCCTCCTCAGGCAGGGCTCAGGGGCTCTCTTCTGGAGGGCCTCAGACCTTGCAAACCTCATGAGGGAGGCGCTTGGGCACCACTTGGAGGCGTGCTTCGTGGCATGTTTCCCTCAGGAGAACACAGGGCAAGGCGTGCCCACCACTCAAGAGTTCATCAGCAAGACCACTCAGGAACTGCAAGACGCAAGGGCCATGCCCGGCGACCGCAGCTCACGAGGCGCAGCTCCCCATCCAGGCGAGGATGCCGGGCTGCGCGTCGGCATCGATGTTCCAGGGCTCAACAGGGCCACATCTCAGGAGCATTTCCGGCCTTCGCGCATGGGCCGTTGCGAGGGTCCACCACACAGCTACGTTCGCATGCCCTTCGGCTTGCCGAGTGTGTCGTCAGCCTATCAGCGCAACATGCGGCGTGTCCTGGCGGGTCAGGAGGCCAGGCATCACGATGTCCTGGCAGAGATGGAGATGGTCCTCAGGGAACCACCTGAGCCCCTAGAGCCTCCCGAGGCTCAGGGCCCCGGAGGCTCGTGAGGAGCCATTCCTTCGCCGTGTACCTTCAGCCACCCCAACTCTCCTTCGTCGACAAAACCAGGTGACATTTTCCAAGTTCATTTAGCTGGGAGCGCCCCTTCGGCTGCATTATTCCCAGGCCGCGTGGGTCCGTCCCTATGGCGTGTATCCTTTCCTTATGTCTCTAGCTTACCTTGCTTGGGCGCCCCTCGGGCTGCATTATCCCCAAGCCGCTCGGGCCTGACCCAGTGGTATGCATCTTCTGCATTTACCCAAGCTGATTTGCCTTCCATGCTTAATCTGCCTATGATTATCACCTGCTCGATTGCCACCCGCCATGGGTACACCCCTTCATCATGCAATTCGCTTGCGCGTTAAAAGGGGGCTCCTGAGCATCGCGACTCAGGAGCTCTTACTGGCTCTCCAGCCCTCACCCTCTGGCCTTGACCACGGCATCGCGAGCTGGCATACTAGCGGCGGCTGAGCTCACTCGAGGGCCGGGACCTGAGGACGTAGAGCGCTTGCACCTAACCATCTCGCAAGAACGCACAGCTATCAAAGACTCAAGACCAGGCGCAACCCGCCTTGAGGTAGGGCCTCGTGAGTCCCGCGCTGGCTCACGAGTGCCCAGATACACCTCGCAGCCCTGCCGTGCAAGCCACGTGTCAGGGCGGGGCTGTACACGCCCCGGGGGCTCCTCCCGGAGGGGCCCCCCTCCCACGCACAAGTGGAAGGACCATGCTCCGCGCTGGCCGTCGACACTGCCGAGGAGCGGCTATGCCCGTGCACAAGCGGAAGCACTATGCTCCGCGCTGGTAATAAACAACTGAGGGCGGCCCCGCGCTCGTACCAACCTCAGGGAGCCCAAGAGCTCAGCGTCCGGCCTCACCACAAACGCCTCCCCTCGGGAGAGCCACGCAAGGGGGCTGGACACGGGTGCTGCGCACGGGTCACGCCCAAGCGTACCCCACCCAACCAGGTCTCCCGGGCCTGGGGGCTGCGCTCGGGTCATGCCCAAGCGCACGCCGCTCAAACAGGTCTCCTGGACCTGGTCATCGCACGCCCCTCCCGAGGCCTCAGCGAGGGCAGGTACGGAAATTGTTTGCGCGTCAAGGGGGACTCCTGAGCATCGCGACTCAGGAGCCTAACTGGTCACGTAGCCCCTCACTCCTTGGTCCGTCCTAGTCTCCGGTCGGCCCAACGGCGGTTGAGGTATGCGCGGGGCCGGGCTCTGCCGACGTAGAACATTAATCTATCCTCGCGCACTCTTCATATAAGTTGTTTGCTCGTCAAGGGGGACTCCTGAGCATCGTGACTCAGGAGCCTAACTGGTCACGTAGCCCCTCACTCCTTGGTCCGTCCTGGTCTCCGGTCGGCCCAACGGCGGTTGAGGTATGCGCGGGGCCGGGCTCTGCCGACGTAGAACACAAAGCGGATAGGAAGAAAATCACAAAATCTCGAAGCAAATATTACAAAAAATATTGTCCTCACAATATCGGATGAAAGTTTAACGCCTCCACGAGGCCTGATGCATATTACAGGAACGAAACAGGAAAGTAGCCGCAGGTCACCCCTGGACACCGCCATCGCCTGCAGAAGGTGCTCCTCATTGGGTAACGACGTCTTCACCTGCAGCCGCAGGATCGGCGGCACCACCGGACAAGGGTGCGGAGGCAAAGCCGCGGAGCTTCTTCAGCAGGGCCTCCACCTGACCTTGCACGGCTGCGGAGGCGGCTGCGCAGTGATCATCAGCCACAGGCTCCAGCAGCTTGTCAAGACGAGCGTTGGGGTCGCGAAGTTGCAGATGGCTGAAGACACGGGTCAATGCAGCTGAAGACAGGACGCGAGCTTCTGCCTCTGCCATGGGACCGAGACCATCCATGACTTCCTCAAGCGCCTTCACCAAGAGAGGAAGCAGCTGGGCGGGGCCATCCTCATTGGTGGTCAGCGGCCTCTCCAAGCCGTGCTCGTAGAGCGTCTTCAGTGCTGCGCGAGACCTCTTCTCGAGATCGGCAAAAGCCACGCGGTCTTCGGCCAGGACCAGCGCCTTGGCATCAAGATCGGCCTCCCTCGCCTTCACCTTCCGCTCCAGCTCTTCCAGTCGGCTGCGCTCGGCAACCTGCGTCTTCCCCAACTCCTCCAGCTCAGCGTCACGGTTCTTGACGGTGTCCTCCCGGGCCTTCATCTCCTCCTCCTTCACCAGGCGGCCGCGTGCTTCTTCGGCGTGCTTGTCATGCAGGCTCTTCAGCTCATCCTCCAGCTCTTGTCAGCGGTCGCGGGCGGCCTTGGCGTCTTTCAGTGCCGCCTCACGATCGGCTGCAGCATTGGCGGCGCTCTGCTTCTCCTTCTTGGAAGACGCCGCGGCCTGGCTCAGCATCGCGCAGACCGCTGAGTCGGAGTGAAGCCAGCCAGAGGCCAGCTCCAGGTGCCCGGCGACCAG
Organism: Triticum aestivum; assembly: GCF_018294505.1. Classification (NCBI taxonomy): domain Eukaryota; kingdom Viridiplantae; phylum Streptophyta; class Magnoliopsida; order Poales; family Poaceae; genus Triticum; species Triticum aestivum. The sequence continues at coordinate 254,167,217 of NC_057811.1, forward strand.
ACGCGTGTCCGTGCTCAGGAGATCTACCTGCAGCTGGGTCATCTCCAAAAGAGCACGTTCCAGGATGGCAGCAGAGGCAGAAGAACCTGGGAGTGGAGGTGCAGCAGTGGGAGGAGGCGACACCGTCACCAGGGCTTGGGAAACTGCGGGTTCCGGAGCAGTCGGGACCTCTCCAGCCGAGCCAGACGCCGGCACTTCAGGAGCCAGAGGAGCCATGGGGGCTAACTCCTCCCGGCGATGCTCTTTTTGGCCTCGCGAGGGCGACCGGGCTGGGGAGGTGCGAGTGCTGCTGCCTCCTTTCTCTGCGGAGGGAGCCGCGGCCGCCGTATCCCCCTTCCTTTTCTTCGCCGAAGGTGTCGGCCTGATCGATCAAGGGTGAACGTCAGGAAATAACAAGTACAGGCAGGGACAAGACGCAGCTCAAGGTACTTACTGATCCACCGCGATGTATTCCACCTTCCGCTTGGGGAGCTTGAAGCCCGAGAGTATCGGAGCCTGGGGAGTAGACGCGCCGGATCCGGGGGCAAAAGACGGCGCAGCAGGAGGGCTGGAGGCAGCCCCAGGCGGCGACAAGGCGGAGGCAACATACCGAGGGATTAGTGACGACCTACTCCTCGTCGGGACGACGGGCAGTTCTCCCTCCTCTGGGCTGGCATCGACCTCGGCCTCGTCGGGAAGGGCGCGGAGGATTTCAGCTTTGCTCAAGGGGGAGTTTTCCCCCATCTCTTCGAGGGTCGCCTCCGAGTCCCCCTCCTCTTCTTTCCCCCCGCGGGACTCATCAGAAGATAGCTCCACCGGCTTCGGCACCGCCGGGGCTCTGGAGAGCGCAGGCGGCACTAGCCCACGTGCGTCGATGGTCGGCCTGGAAACCACAAGTGGCTCCCAGTCCTCACGAAGGAACAAAGGAGTGAAGGCGCTCGGCGGGTACTCCTGGTTATCCCCAACCAGGAGGCGCAGGATAGCAGCCAGTTCGTTGTCAGGCAGGGCCCCCGGCCTCAGGCGGATCTTGTCTTCTCCATCTCCAAGCTTCCACAAGGGGCGCGATCGCGCCTGAAGCGGGGCGACGCGTAGCATCAATAATTCCCTCAGGAGCATGGCTCTGGTGACCTTCGCCGCCTTCGCGTTGCCTGGCTTCAGGTCGGTCTGCATCTGCCCCAACACAGACGATGCCCGCTAAACAGCGAGCTTCGCGCAGGGCCACCCTTTGTTGAACTGGGGCGCCTCCGTTGGCAAGGCGAAACGCGGATGGGCGCGCTTGGCGTCCATCATGACCCATTTGGCTCGTATATTGTCGGCCCTCTTCCCGGTGCTCGAGATTGAGTTGGCCTTGCCAGATGTGATGAAATTGGCGCACCCGGAGATGTGCCCATCACTGACGCGAAGGAAGAAGAAGTGGCGTAGAAGCGCCACGGATGGCATCACACCCAGGTATGCCTCACAGTAGTAGGCGAAGATGGACAGGAGGAGGATAGAGTTGGTGTGGAGGTGCAACGCCTGCAGCCCGTAGTGGTCGAGGACCTCATAAAAGAAATCGGAGAAGGGGGGAACCAACCCTTCAGCGATACTGCTCGAGAAGAAGGGGAAGAAGGTGCTTCCCTCAGGCTCCGGCACGTCGGAGGCGAGCCGGAGCACCGTCTTGCCCCCTTCATTGCTCTCCCCCGCCATCAGCAGGCGCGCGGAGGCAAGGCTCTTTTCTGAGACGGTGGGTGCTTCCAGAGCTGGCTCGTACCAAGCCGGCGCCGAGGAGGACTTGGTCTTGCGCGGCGCCATGGGTCGTAGATGCAGAGACGGGCCCCGGTGACCACGGCCGGCTGCCGCGCCTTCACCCCTGAGCTGCGTAGCGTCACCTGGCCAGGCAAGTTCAAGCCGGATCCGCCTCCTCGCTACGACGGCACCCTCGACCCTGCGGAGTTCCTGCAGCTCTACGAGGTGAGCATCGAAGCAGCTAACAGCGATGAGAATGTCATGGTGAACTGGTTTCCTATGGCTCTCAAGGATGGTGCCCGCTCCTGGCTCATGAACCTGCCGCATGGCTTGATCTCCTCCTGGGACGAGATGCGTGACCGCTTCGTCGCCCACTTCCAGGGCACTCGCGACCGCCCGCCAGCCGCGGGTGACCTGCGCCGCATCAAGCAACAACCAGGAGAGACCCTCCAGAAGTACATCCAGCGCTTCAACAACACCCGCCTCAAGATCCCCAAGGTGACGGATGAGGCCATCATCTCCACGTTCTCCGACGGCGTCCGCGACATCAAGATGAAGGAAGAGCTCGCTATCCACGAGGAGCTGTGCACATCCCAGGAGCTGTTCGACCTGGCAACCAATTGCGCAAGAGCTGAGGAGGGGCGCCTTTCCCCCTCGAGCTGCCATCTACGGGTGCAGAGGAGAAGAAGGCCAAGGCCAAAGACGTGAAGCGCAAGGAAGCAGCCGTGCTCGCAGCGGAGCCGGACACCAAACGAGGCAGAGACCAGCCCGAGTCATCCAAGAACAGCCGACCGTTCTGCACCTTCCACAACCTGAACACCCACAACACCAGCGACTGTCAAGAGCTCAGAGCCATTCATGAAGGACGCTACGGTCGACGCCCCGAGCGCGGCGACCGGGGCTACGGCCGAGGAGGAGGACATGGTGGCGGTGAAGGAAATATGCCCTAGAGGCAATAACAAAGTATTATATATTTCCTTATATCATGACAAATGTTTATTATTCATGCTAGAATTGTATTAACCGGAAACATAATACATGTGTGAATACATAGACAAACAGAGTGTCACTATTATGCCTCTACTTGACTAGCTCGTTAATCAAAGATGGTTATGTTTCCTAGCCATAGACATGAGTTGTCATTTGATTAAACGGGATCACCTCATTATGAGAATGACGTGATTGACATGACCCATTATGTTAGCTTAGCACCCGATCGTTTAGTATGTTGCTATTGCTTTCTTCATGGCTTATACATGTTCCTATGACTATGAGATTATGCAACTCCCGTTTACCGGTGGAAGACTTTGTGTGCTACCAAACATCACAACGTAACTGGGTGATTATAAAGGTGCTCTACAGGTGTCTCCAAAGGTACTTGTTGGGTTGGCGTATTTCGAGATTAGGATTTGTCACTCCGATTGTCAGAGAGGTATCTCTGGGCCCACTCGGTAATGCACATCACTATAAGCCTTGCAAGCATTGTGACTAATGAGTTAGTTGCGAGATGATGTATTACGGAACGAGTAAAGAGACTTGCTAGTAACGAGATTGAACTAGGTATCGAGATACCGACGATCGAATCTCGGGCATGTAACATACCGATGACAAAGGGAACAACGTATGTTGTTATGCGGTCTGACCGATAAAGATCTTCGTAGAATATGTGGGAGCCAATATGGGCATCCAGGTCCCACTATTGGTTATTGACCGGAGAGGTGTCTCGGTCATGTCTACATAGTTCTCGAACCCAAAGGGTCCGCACGCTTAAAGTTATGATGACAGTTATATTATGAGTTTATGTGATTTGATGTACCGAAGGTTGTTCGGAGTCCCGGATGTGATCACAGACATGACGAGGAGTCTCGAAATGGTCGAGACGTAAAGATTGATATATTGGACAACTATATTTGGACACCGGAAGTGTTCCGGAGAAGTTTCGGATTAAACCGGAGTGCCGGAGGGTTACCGGAACCCCTCGGGGAAGTATTGGGCCTTGGTGGGCCTTGAGGGGAGAGAGAGAGCAGCAGCCATGAGGTGGCGTGCCCCCTCCCAAGGGGAATCCTAGTTGGACTAGGAGAGGGGGGCGCAGCCCCCTTTCCCTCTCCCTCTCCCTCTCTTTCCTTCCCCCCTTCTTTCCTAGTAGGACTAGGAAAGGGGAGTCCTACTCCTACTAGGAGGAGGACTCCCCCTCTCTCCTTGGCGCGCCTAGGGCAGCCGGCCTCCCCTTGCTCCTTTATATACGGGGGCAGGGGGCACCTAAGAACACACTTGATATACGACATTTTAGCCGTGTGCGGTGCCCCCTCCACCAGATTACACCTCGATAATACCGTCGCGGAGCTTAGGCGAAGCCCTGCGTCGGTGGAACATCATCATCGTCACCACGCCGTCGTGCTGACGAAACTCTCCCTCAACACTCGGCTGGATCGGAGTTCGAGGGACGTCATCGAGCTGAACGTGTGTAGAACTTTGGAGGTGCCGTGCGTTCGGTACTTGATCGGTCGGATCGTGAAGATGTACGACTACATCAACCGCGTTGTGATCACGCTTCCGCTGTCGGTCTACGAGGGTACGTGGACAACACTCTCCCCTCTCGTTGCTATGCATCACCATGATCTTGCGTGTGCGTAGGAATTTTTTTGAAATTACTACGTTCCCCAACAGTGGCATCCGAGCCTGGTTTTATGCGTTGATGCTATGCACGAGTAGAACACAAGTGAGTTGTGGGCGATATAAGTCATACTGCTTACCAGCATGTCATACTTTGGTTCAGCGGTATTGTGAGATGAAGCGGCCCGGACCGACATTACGCGTACGCTTACGCGAGACTGGTTTCACCGTTCGGAGCACTTGTTGCTTAAAGGTGACTGGCGGGTGTCTGTCTCTCTCACTTTAGTTGAACCGAGTGTGGCTACGCCCGGTCCTTGTGAAGGTTAAAACAACACCAACTTGACAAACTATCGTTGTGGTTTTGATGCGTAGGTAAGAACGGTTCTTGCTAAGCCCGTAGCAGCCACGTAAAACTTGCAACAACAAAGTAGAGGACGTCTAACTTGTTTTTGCAGGGCATGTTGTGATGTGATATGGTCAAGACATGATGTGATATAATTTGTTGTATGAGATGATCATGTTTTGTAACCGAGTTATCGGCAACTGGCAGGAGCCATATGGTTGTCGCTGTATTGTATGAGATGCTATCACCATGTAATAGTTTTACTTTATCACTAAGCGGTAGCGATAGTCGTAAAAGCAATTATTTGGCGAGACGACAACGATACTACGATGGAGATCAAGGTGTCGCGCCGGTGACGATGGTGATCATGACGGTGCTTCGGAGATGGAGATCACGAGCACGGTGCTTCGGGGATGGAGATCACAAGCACAAGATGATGATGGCCATATCATATCACTTATATTGATTGCATGTGATGTTAATCCTTTATGCGTCTTGCTTTGATTGACGGTAGCATTATAAGATGATCTCTCACTAAAATTTCAAGATAAAAGTGTTCTCCCTGAGTATGCACCGTTGCAAAAGTTCTTCGTGCTGAGACACCACGTGATGATCGGGTGTGATAAGCTCTACGTTCAAATACAATGGGTGCAAAATAGTTGCACACGCGGAATACTCAGGTTAAACTTGACGAGCCTAGCATATGTACAGATATGGCCTCGGAACACAGAGACCGAAAGGTCGAGCATGAATCATATAGTAGATATGATCAACATAGTGATGTTCACCATTGAAACTACTCCATCTCACGTGATGATCGGACATGGTTTAGTTGCTTTGGATCACGTAATCACTTAGATGATTAGAGAGATGTCTATCTAAGTGGGAGTTCTTAAGTAATATGATTAATTGAACTTAAATTTATCATGAACTTAGTACCTGATAGTATCTTGCTTGTCTATGTTAATTGTAGATAAATGGCCCGTGCTGTTGTTTCGTTGAATTTTAATGCGTTCCTTGAGAAAGCTAAGTTGAAAGATGATGGTAGCAATTACACAGACTGGGTCCGTAACTTGAGGATTATCCTCATTGCTGCACAGAAGAATTACGTCCTAGAAGCACCGCTAGGTGCCAGGCCTCCTGCAAGAGCTACGCCAGAAGTTATGAACGTCTGGCAAAGCAAAGCTGATGACTACTCAATAGTTTAGTGTGCCATGCTTTACGGCTTAGAACCGGGACTTCAACGACGTTTTGAACATCATGGAGCATATGAGATGTTCCAGGAGTTGAAGTTAATATTTCAAGCAAATGCCCGGATTGAGAGATATGAAGTCTCCAATAAGTTCTATAGTTGCAAGATGGAAGAGAATAGTTCTGTCAGTGAGCATATACTCAGAATGTCTGGGTATAATAATCACTTGATTCAACTGGGAGTTCAACTTCCGGATGATTGCGTCATTGACAGAATTCTTCAATCACTGCCACCAAGCTACAAGAGCTTCGTGATGAACTATAACATGCAAGGGATGAATAAGACTATTCCCGAGCTCTTCGCTGTGCTAAAGGCAGCGGAGGTAGAAATCAAAAAGGAGCATCAAGTGTTGATGGTCAGTAAAACCACTAGTTTCAAGAAAAAGGGCAAAGGGAAGAAGAAACGGAACTTCAAGAAGAATAGCAAGCAAGTTGTTGTTCAAGAGAAGAAACCCAAGTCTGCAGCTAAGCCTGAAACTGAGTGCTTCTACTGCAAGCAAACTAGTCACTAGAAGCGGAACTGCCCCAAGTATTTGGCGGAAAAGAAGGATGGCAAGGTTAACAAAGGTATATGTGATATACATGTTATTGATGTGTACCTTACCAATGCTCGTAGTAGCACCTGGGTATTTGATACTGGTTCTGTTGCTAATATTTGCAACTCGAAACAGGGGCTACGGATTGAGCGAAGATTGGCTAAGGACGAGGTGACGATGCGCGTGGGAAATGGTTCCAAAGTCGATGTGATCGCCGTCGGCATGCTACCTCTACATCTACCTTCGGGATTAATATTAGACCTAAATAATTGTTATTTGGTGACAGCGTTGAGCATGAACATTATATCTGGATCTTGTTTAATGCGAGACGGTTATTCATTTAAATCAGAGAATAATGGTTGTTCTATTTATATGAATAATATCTTTTATGGTCATGCACCCTTGAAGAGTGGTCTATTTTTAATGAATCTCGATAGTAGTGATACACATATTCATAATGTTGAAGCCAAAAGATGCAGAGTTAATAATGACAGTGCAACTTATTTGTGGCACTGCCGTTTGGGTCATATCGGTGTAAAGCGCATGAAGAAACTCCATACTGATGGAATTTTGGAATCACTTGATTTTGAATCACTTGGTACTTGCGAACCGTGCCTTATGGGCAAGATGACCAAAACACCGTTCTCCGGTACTATGGAGAGAGCAACAGATTTGTTGGAAATCATACATACAAATGTATGTGGTCCGATGAATATTGAGGCTCGTGGCGGATATCGTTATTTTCTCACCTTCACAGATGATTTGAGCAGATATGGGTATATCTACTTAATGAAACATAAGTCTGAAACATTTGAAAAGTTCAAAGAATTTCAGAGTGAAGTTGAAAATCATCGTAACAAGAAAATTAAATTCCTACGATCTGATCGTGGAGGAGAATATTTGAGTTACGAGTTTGGTCTACATTTGAAACAATGCGGAATAGTTTCGCAACTCACGCCACCCGGAACACCACAGCGTAATGGTGTGTCCGAACGTCGTAATCGTACTTTATTAGATATGGTGCGATCTACGATGTCTCTTACTGATTTACCGCTATCGTTTTGGGGTTATGCTTTAGAGACGGCTGCATTCACTCTAAATAGGACACCATCGAAATCCGTTGAGACGACGCCTTTTGAACTATGGTTTGGCAAGAAACCAAAGTTGTCGTATCTTAAAGTTTGGGGTTGCGATGCTTATGTGAAGAAACTTCAACCTGGTAAGCTCGAACCTAAATCGGAGAAATGTGTCTTCATAGGATACCCAAAGGAGACTGTTGGGTACACCTTCTATCACAGATCCGAAGGCAAGATATTCATTGCTAAGAATGGATCCTTTCTAGAGAAGGAGTTTCTCTTGAAAGATGTGAGTGGGAGGAAAGTAGAACTTGATGAGGTAATTGTACCTGCTCCCTTATTGGAAAGTAGATCATCACAGAAATCAGTTTCTGCGACACCTACACCAAATAGTGAGGAAGTTAATGATAATGATCATGAAACTTCAGATCAAGTTATTACTGAACTTCGTAGGTCAACTAGATCAAGATCCGCACTAGAGTGGTACGGTAATCCTATTCTGGAGGTCATGTTACTAGACCATGGCGAACCTACGAACTATGAAAAAGTGATGGTGAGCCCAGATTCCGCAAAATGGCTTGAAGCCATGAAATCCGAGATGGGATCCATGTATGAAAACATAGTATGGACTTTGGTTGACTTGCCCGATGGTCGGCAAGCCATTGAAAACAAATGGATCTTCAAGAAGAAGACTGACGCTGATGGTAATATTACTATCTATAAAGCTCGACTTGTTGCAAAAGGTTTTCGACAAGTTCAAGGGATTGACTACGATGAGACCTTCTCACCCGTAGCGATGCTTAAGTCTGTCCGAATTATGTTAGCAGTTGCCGCATTTTATGATTATGAAATTTGGCAAATGGATGTCAAAACTGCATTCCTGAATGGATTTCTGGAAGAAGAGTTGTATATGATGCAACCGGAAGGTTTTGTCGATCCAAAGGGAGCTAACAAAGTGTGCAAGCTCCAGCGATCCATTTATGGACTGGTGCAAGCCTCTCGGAGTTGGAATAAACGCTTTGATAGTGTGATCAAAGCATTTGGTTTTATACAGACTTTTGGAGAAGCCTGTATTTACAAGAAAGTGAGTGGGAGCTCGATAGCATTTCTGATATTATATGTGGATGACATATTACTGATCGGAAATGATATAGAATTTCTGGATAGCATAAAGGGATACTTGAATAAGAGTTTTTCAATGAAAGACCTCGGTGAAGCTGTATATATATTAGGCATTAAGATCTATAGAGATAGATCAAGACGCTTAATTGGACTTTCACAAAGCACATACCTTGACAAAGTTTTGAAGAAGTTCAAAATGGATCAAGCAAAGAAAGGGTTCTTGCCTGTACTACAAGGTGTGAGATTGAGTAAGACTCAATGCCCGACCACTGCAGAAGATAGAGAGAAAATGAAAGATGTTCCCTATGCTTCAGCCATAGGCTCTATCATGTATGCAATGCTGTGTACCAGACCTGATGTGTCCCTTGCTATAATTTTAGCAGGGAGGTACCAAAGTAATCCAGGAGTGGATCACTGGACAATGGTCAAGAACATCCTGAAATACCTGAAAAGGACTAAGGATATGTTTCTCGTTTATGGAGGTGACAAAGAGCTCATCGTAAGGGGTTACGTTGATGCAAGCTTTGACACTGATCCAGACGATTCGAAATCGCAAACCAGATACGTATTTACATTGAACGGTGGAGCTGTCAGTTGGTGCAGTTCCAAGCAAAGTGTCGTGGCGGGATCTACGTGTGAAGCAGAATACATAGTTGCTTCGGAAGCAACGAATGAAGGAGTGGATGAAGGAGTTCATATCCGATCTAGGTGACATACCTAGTACATCGGGACCAATGAAAATCTTTTGTGATAATACTGGTGCAATTGCCTTAGCAAAGGAATCCAGATATCACAAGAGAACCAAGCACATCAGAAGACGCTTCAATTCCATCCGGGATTTAGTCCAGGTGGGAGACATAGAAGTTTGCAAGATACATACGGATCTGAATGTTGCAGACCCGTTGACTAAGCCTCTTCCACGAGCAAAACATGATCAGCACCAAGACTCCATGGGTGTAAGAATCATTACTATGTAATCTAGATTATTGACTCTAGTGCAAGTGGGAGACTGAAGGAAATATGCCCTAGGGGCAATAATAAAGTATTATATATTTCCTTATATCATGATAAATGTTTATTATTCATGCTAGAATTGTATTAACCGGAAACATAATACATGTGTGAATACATAGACAAACAGAGTGTCACTAGTATGCCTCTACTTGACTAGCTCGTTAATCAAAGATGGTTATGTTTCCTAGCCATAGACATGAGTTGTCATTTGATTAAACGGGATCACCTCATTAGGAGAATGACGTGATTGACATGACCCATTACGTTAGCTTAGCACCCGATCGTTTAGTATGTTGCTATTGCTTTCTTCATGACTTATACATGTTCCTATGACTATGAGATTATGCAACTCCTGTTTACCGGAGGAACACTTTGTGTGCTACCAAACGTCACAACGTAACCGGGTGATTATAAAGGTGCTCTACAGGTGTCTCCAAAGGTACTTGTTGGGTTGGCGTATTTCGAGATTAGGATTTGTCACTTCGATTGTCGGAGAGGTATCTCTGGGCCCACTCGGTAATGCACATCACTATAAGCCTTGCAAGCATTGTGACTAATGAGTTAGTTGCGGGATGATGTATTACGGAACGAGTAAAGAGACTTGCCGGTAACGAGATTGAACTAGGTATCGAGATACCGACGATCGAATCTCAGGCAAGTAACATACCGATGACAAAGGGAACAACGTATGTTGTTATGCGGTCTGACCGATAAAGATCTTCGTAGAATATGTGGGAGCCAATATGGGCATCCAGGTCCCGCTATTGGTTATTGACCGGAGAGGTGTCTCGGTCATGTCTACATTGTTCTCGAACCCAAAGGGTCCCCACGCTTAAAGTTACGATGACAATTATATTATGAGTTTATGTGATTTGATGTACTGAAGGTTGTTCGGAGTCCCGGATGTGATCACGGACATGACGAGGAGTCTCGAAATGGTCGAGACGTAAAGATTGATATATTGGACGACTATATTCGGACACCGGAAGTGTTCCGGAGAAGTTTCGGATTAAACCGGAGTGCCGGAGGGTTACCGGATCCCCCGGGGAAGTATTGGGCCTTGGTGGGCCTTGAGGGGAGAGAGAGGGAAGCAGCCATGAGGTGGCGCGCCCCCACCCAAGGGGAATCCTAGTTGGACTAGGAGAGGGGGGCGCAGCCCCCTTTCCCTCTCTTTCCTTCCCCCCCTTCTTTCCTAGTAGGACTAGGAAAGGGGAGTCCTACTCCTACTAGGAGGAGGACTCCCCCTCTCTCCTTGGCGCGCCTAGGGCAGCCGGCCTCCCCCTTGCTCCTTCATATACGGGGGCAGGGGGGCACCTAAGAACACACTTGATATACGATATTTTAGCCGTGTGCGGTGCCCCCCTCCACCAGATTACACCTCGATAATACCGTCGCGGAGCTTAGGCGAAGCCCTGCGTCGGTGGAACATCATCATCGTCACCACGCCGTCGTGCTGACGAAACTCTCCCTCAACACTCGGCTGGATCAGAGTTCGAGGGACATCATCGAGCTGAACGTGTGGAGAACTTCGGAGGTGCGTGCGTTCGGTACTTGATCGGTCAGATCGTGAAGACGTATGACTACATCAACCGCGTTGTGATAACGCTTCCGCTGTCGGTCTACGAGCGTACGTGGACAACACTCTCCCCTCTCGTTGCTATGCATCACCATAATCTTGCGTGTGCGTAGGAATTTTTTTGAAATTACTACGTTCCCCAACAGGCGGACGCTGGGACGACTGTGGCCCACGCCAGGAGTGGCGCGACCGGCCGCGTGAGGACCGCTGGCAAGATCATCCTCGCGAGGGCGCCTGGAGACACCAGCCTCGCGAGGACCGTCCTCAGGGCAACGCCGGTCTTCCCCCGCTGCCGCCACCGTGAATTAGGAACGACGACCACCATCAGGACGAGGGGGCTTGGGGCTTCCAGGAGCCATGTGCTATCGCCTGCATCTTGTGCGGAGCCCAGGCCCCAGCCTCACAGCGCATCTTCAAATAGTTTGCTCGTGAAGTGAATGCTGTCCTCCCCAAGCTCGAGGCCACGCGCCCGCTCAGGTGGTCCCAGTGCGCCATCACCTTCAACTCGGCAGACCAGCTCAAGTGCGCAGCCATAGCTGGCGCCCTCCCGATGCTTTGCTCACCAGTCATCAGCAACGTACAAGTCACCAAGACCCTCATCGACGGCGGCGCAGGGCTCAACTTCTTGTCCGTCGACACGTTCGACAACCTCCAAGTCCCATATGACAAGCTTCAGCCTACCAAGCCTTTCTCAGGAGTGACGACGGTTCCACCACACCGATAGGGCAGGTCCGCCTCCCTGTCACCTTCGGAGAACGCAAGAATTACCGCACTGAGCTCATCGACTTTGCCGTCGCGCACATCCGCCTGCCATACAACGCCATCCTCGGGTATCCAGCCCTGGCCAAGTTCATGGCCGTCACCCACCACGGCTACAACGTCCTCAAGATGCCGGGAAGCGGCGGAATCATCATGGTCCCATGCGAAGAAAGAGATGCGGCGTGCTCCCTCGAGCGCGCCTTCCAAGCTGCAGCAATCAACGACCCCGACAGCAAAGGCGAGGGCCATCCTGAGGCCCTCCCCAAGAAGAAGAAGCAGCTGCGCCGTGCAGGATCTCAGGAGGAAGGCATCGTGACTGGAACCTCGACAGGATCAGCGCCCGCTCCACGGGCGCCTCCCTCCATCGCATAGGAAGGCGCGCCCGGCGCCCTCCTCAGGCAGGGCTCAGGGGCTCTCTTCTGGAGGGCCTCAGACCTTGCCAATCTCATGAGGGAGGCCCTTGGGCACCACTTGGAGGCGTGCTTCGCAGCATGTTTCCCTCAGGAGAACACAGGGCAAGGCGTGCCCACCACTGAAGAGTTCATCAGCAAGACCACTCAGGAACTGCAAGATGCAAGGGCCATGCCCGGCGACCGCAGCTCACGAGGCGCAGCTCCCCATCCAGGCGAGGATGCCGGGCTGCGCGTCGGCATCGATGTTCCAGGGCTCAACAGGGCCACATCCCAGGAGCCTTTCCGGCCTTCGCGCGTGGGCCGTTGCGAGGGTCCACCACACAACTACGTTCGCATGCCCTTCGGCTTGCCGAGCATGTCGTCAGCCTATCAGCGCACCATGCGGCGTGTCCTGGTGGGTCAGGAGGCCAGGCATCACGCCGTCCTGGCAGAGATGGAGATGGTCCTCAGGGAACCACCTGATCCCCTAGAGCCTCCCGAGGCTCAGGGCCCCGGAGGCTTGTGAGGAGCCATTCCTTCTCCGTGTACCTTCAGCCGCCCCAACTCTCCTTCGTCGACAGAACCAGGTGACATTTTCGAAGTTCGTTTAGCTGGGAGCGCTCCTTGGGCTGCATTATTCCCAGGCCGCGTGGGTCCGTCCCTATGGCATGTATCCTTTCCTTATGTCTCTAGCTTACCTTGCTTGGGCGCCCCTCGGGCTGCATTATCCCCATGCCGCTCGGGCCTGACCCAGTGGTATGCATCTTCTGCATTTACCCAAGCTGATTTGCCTTCCATGCTTAATCTGCCTATGATTATCACCTGCTCGATTGCCACCCGCCACGGGTACACCCCTTCATCATGCAATTCGCTTGCGCGTTAAAAGGGGGGCTCCTGAGCATCGCGACTCAGGAGCTCTTACTGGCTCTCCAGCCCTCACCCTCTGGCCTTGACCACGGCATCGCGACCTGGCATACTAGCGGCGGCTGAGCTCACTCGAGGGCCGGGACCTGAGGACGTAGAGTGCTTGCACCTAACCATCTCGCAAGAACGCACAGCTATCAAAGACTCAAGACCAGGCGCAACCCGCCTTGAGGTAGGGCCTCGTGAGTCCCGCGCTGGCTCACGAGTGCCCAGATACACCTCGCAGCCCTGCCGTGCAAGCCACGTGTCAGGGCGGGGCTGTACACGCCCCGGGGGCTCCTCCCGGAGGGGCCCCCCTCCCACGCACAAGTGGAAGCACCATGCTCCGCGCTGGCCGTCGACACTGCCGAGGAGCGGCTATGCCCGTGCACAAGCGGAAGCACTATGCTCCGCGCTGGTAATAAACAACTGAGGGCGGCCCCACGGTCGTACCAACCTCAGGGAGCCCAAGAGCTCAGCGTCCGGCCTCACCGCAAACGCCTCCCCTCGGGAGAGCCACGCAAGGGTGCGCTCGGGTCACGCCCAAGCGTACGCCACCCAACCAGGTCTCCCGGGCCTGGGGGCTGCGCTCGGGTCATGCCCAAGCGCACGCCGCTCAAACAGGTCTCCTGGACCTGGTCATCGCACGCCCCTCCCGAGGCCTCAGCGAGGGCAGGTACGGAAATTGTCTGCGCGTCAAGGGGGACTCCTGAGCATCGCGACTCAGGAGCCTAACTGGTCACGTAGCCCCTCACTCCTTGGTCCGTCCTAGTCTCAGGTCGGCCCAACGGCGGTTGAGGCATGCGCGGGGCCGGGCTCTGCCGACGTAGAACATTAATCTATCCTCGCGCACTCTTCATATAAGTTGTTTGCTCATCAAGGGGGACTCCTGAGCATCGCGACTCAGGAGCCTAACTGGTCACGTAGCCCCTCACTCCTTGGTCCGTCCTGGTCTCCGGTCGGCCCAACAGCGGTTGAGATATGCGCGGGGCCGGGCTCTGCCGACGTAGACCACAAAGCGGATAGGAAGAAAATCGCAAAATCTCGAAGCAAATATTACAAAAAATATTGTCCTCACAATATCGGATGAAAGTTTAACGCCTCCACGAGGCCTGATGCATATTACAGGAACGAAACAGGAAAGTAGCCGCAGGTCACCCCTGGACACCGCCATCGCCTGCAGAAGGTGCTCCTCATTGGGTAATGACGTCTTCACCTGCAGCCGCAGGATCGGTGGCACCACCGGACAAGGGTGCGGAGGCAAAGCCGTGGAACTTCTTCAGCAGGGCCTCCACCTGACCTTGGACGGCTGCGGAGGCGGCTGCGCAGTGATCATCAGCCACAGGCTCCAGCAGCTCATTAAGACGAGCGTTGGGGTCACTAAGGTGCAGATGGCTGAAGACACGGGTCAATGCAGCTGAAGACAGGATGCGAGCTTCTGCCTCTGCCATGGGACCGATACCATCCAAGACTTCCTCAAGCGCCTTCACCAAGAGAGGAAGCAGCTGGGCGGGGCCATCCTCATTGGTGGTCAGCGGCCTCTCCAAGCCGTGCTCGTAGAGCGTCTTCAGTGCTGCGCGAGACCTCTTCTCGAGATCAGCAAAAGCCACGCGGTCTTCGGCCAGGACCCACGCCTTGGCATCAAGATCGGCCTCCCTCGCCTTCACCTTCCGCTCCAGCTCTTCCAGTCGGCTGCGCTTGGCAACCTGCGTCTTCCCCAACTCCTCCAGCTCAGCGTCACGGTTCTTGACGGTGTCCTCCCGGGCCTTCATCTCCTCCTCCTTCACCAGGCGGCCGCGTGCTTCTTCGGCGTGCTTGTCGTGCAGGTTCTTCAGCTCATCCTCCAGCTCTTGTCAGCGGTCGCGGGCGGCCTTGGCGTCTTTCAGTGCCGCCTCACGATCGGCTACAGCATTGGTGGCGCTCTGCTTCTCCTTCTTGGAAGACGCCGCGGCCTGGCTCAGCATCGCGCGGACCGCTGAGTCAGAGTGAAGCCAGCCAGAGGCCAGCTCCAGGTGCCCGGCGACCAGACGCGTGTCCGTGCTCAGGAGATCTACCTGCAGCTGGGTCATCTCCAAAAGAGCACGTTCCAGGACGGCAGCAGAGGCAGAAGAACCTGGGAGTGGAGGTGCAGCAGTGGGAGGAGGCGACACCGTCACCAGGGCTTGGGAAACTGCGGGTTCCGGAGCAGTCGGGACCTCTCCAGCCGAGCCAGACGCCGGCACTTCAGGAGCCAGAGGAGCCATGGGGGCTAACTCCTCCCGGAGATGCTCTTCTTGGCCTCGCGAGGGCGACCGGGCTGGGGAGGTGCGAGTGCTGCTGCCTCCTTTCTCTGCGGAGGGAGCCGCGGCCGCCGTATCCCCCTTCCATTTCTTCGCCGAAGGTGTCGGCCTGATCGATCAAGGGTGAACGTCAGGAAATAACAAGTATAGGCAGGGACAAGACGAAGCTCAAGGTACTTACCGATCTACCGTGATGTATTCCACCTTCCGCTTGGGGAGCTTGAAGCCCGAGAGTATCGGAGCCTGGGGAGTAGATGCGCCGGATCCGGGGGCAAAAGACGGCGCAGCAGGAGGGCTGGAGGCAGCCCCAGGTGGCGACAAGGTGGAGGCAACATCTCGAGGGATTAGTGACGACCTACTCCTCGTTGGGACGATGGGCAGTTCTCCCTCCTCCGGGCTGGCATCGACCTCGGCCTCGTCAGGAAGGGCGCGGAGGATTTTAGCTTTGCTCAAGGGGGAGTTTTCCCCCATCTCTTCGAGGGTCGCCTCCGAGTCCCTCTCCTTTTCTTCCCCCCGCGGGACTCGTCAGAAGATAGCTCCACCGGCTTCGGCGCCGCTGGGTCTCCGGAGAGCGCAGGCGGCACTAGCCCGCGTGCGTCGAAGGTCGGCCTGGAAACCACAAGTGGCTCCCAGTCCTCATGAAGGAACAAAGGAGTGAAGGCGCTTGGCGGGTACTCCTGGTTAGCCCCAACTAGGAGGCGCAGGACAACATCTAGTTCGTTGTCAGGCAGGGCCCCCGGCCTCAGGCGGATCTTGTCTTCTCCATCTCCAAGCTTCCACAAGGGGCGCGATCGCGCCTGAAGCGGGGTGACACGTAGCATCAAGAATTCCCTCAGGAGCATGGCTCTTGTGACCTTCGACGCCTTCGCGTTGCCTGGCTTCAGGTCGGTCTGCATCTGCCCCAACACAGACGATGCCCGCTCATCAGCGAGCTTCGCGCAGGGCCACCCTTTGTTGAACTGGGGCGCCTCCGTTGGCAAGGCGAAACGCGGATGGGCCCGCTTGGCATCCATCATGACCCATTTGGCTCGGATATTGTCGGCCCTCTTCCCGGTGCTCGAGATTGAGTTGGCCTTGCCAGATGCGATGAAATTGGCGCAGCCGGAGATGTGCCCATCGCTGACGTGAAGGAAGAAGAAGTGGCGTAGAAGCGCCACGGATGGCATCACACCCAGGTATGCCTCACAGTAGTAGGCGAAGATGGACAGGAGGAGGATAGAGTTGGTGTGGAGGTGCAACGCCTGCAGCCCGTAGTGGTCGAGGACCTCATAAAAGAAATCTGAGAAGGGGGGAACCAACCCGACAGCGATACTGCTCGAGAAGCAGGGGAAGAAGGTGCTTCCCTCAGGCTCCGGCACGTCGGAGGCGTGCCGGAGCACCGTCTTGCCCCCTTCATTGCTCTCCCCCGCCATCAGCAGGCGCGCGGAGGCAAGGCTCTTTTCTGTGACGGTGGGTGCTTCCAGAGCTGGCTCGTACCAAGCCGGCGCCGAGGAGGACTTGGTCTTGCGCGGCGCCATGGGTCGTAGATGCAGAGACCAAGTCCTCCCGCCTCGCCGTCGATCCGTCTGGATCTGGATGGGAGCATGCTCCTCCACCCGTTCTCCTTGCCTAGCACGCCAAGTTCGCCACCGACGCTCCTTTGCATCTCGCCTCTGCTTCCCGTGCTTCTGCGTGGGGTAGCCGACGCGAGGTCGAGGACGACCTGAGCGCCAAGTCCCCTTTGCCTTCGATCGCGTGCGCCCGTTGACCGCATCCCGCACCAAGGCACTGCGTTCCCTGCCTCCTCCTTGTCGTCCTCCATCGCTTGGAGCCGGAATCGCGTCAAGTCCCGCCGCGCCCCTGTTCGCCTGCTGCTTCTAGTCCCATGCCAGCCTCTGCATCGAGCAGCGGAGGACCATGCCGCCTCGATCCCCTTCGGCAGCAATCGTTGCCGCCGGCCTGCTACCTCGCTGCCCGGATCCGCTTCCTCCGGCCACCTCCAGCACCACCAGTGCATTGCCAGCCAGCGCCTTCTGCCTCGCCATCCCCTGCCCCGGCCTCTGATTCATCTACAACGAGCAGGTCGCTCATCCCGCGCCCGCTTGCGTTGACCAAGCCGGCGCCAGGCCCAGCCTGCTTCTTTGCCAAGGCCCAGCCGCTTACCTCAGCCCCTCCACCGACATGGGCCTCAGCCCATGGTGAGCAGCCCGGTTCCATCATATTCGTCCCGATATGTTTTTTCCTGTTGCTGCGAATTTAGCTAATTTCCAGAAAAACTGCATGTTTACAGTTTGCACCCTCATGTTCATGCATATAATAACTCAACAACCGTGCATCGGATTAAAATATTTTAAACATGTAAAATGCTTAAAATTTCATCTAGTTTCGTAATATGCTGCTTTAATCCATGTTTAAAATGTTTAACTTGCTGTTTGCTTTAATTTGCTTAAGTGCCATGTTAAAATGATTTATTTCATAACTAAATAACCGTAGCTCCGAATTTAATAAACTTCATATGTAAATGGGGTAGAAAAATGCCTAGTTTAACATGGTGCACTTCATTTTGCTGTTTAATAACTCTAAAATTGTGTATAGGGCAGAACAGTACCAAATTCGAAATATGAATATGGGGATTTTCCGGAATTGTTCTTTGTTGTTTCCGGCCTCATTTAAATTGCCTAGATAGGTAGTTTTATTATGCTTCACTTCTTGCCATGTTTAACAACATTTAATATTGTTGTGTACCTAAACGAGAGCGAACTAAATAACTCGAATGTGGTGTTTCGTCAATATGGAACTCGTTGCATATTGAGCTCCACTTAATTTGTAGTAATGTTTGTGCACTTTGCTTTGCCATGCCATGCCTCATTAAACCGGACATGCATCATACTTGATTGTGCATCATGCCATGTTTATGTGATGGTTGTTTACCATGTTGTTTGCTTCTTTCCGGTGTTGCTTCTTCGGTTTAGTTTCGATAACGTCGCGTTTGTGAGGATTCGTTCAACTTCGTCCGTTTGTCTTCTTCAAGGACTCGTACTTCTTCCTTAAGGGATCTCAGGCAAGATGACCATTACCCTCGATATCACTTCTATCTTTGCTTGCTAGGTGTTCGCTCTATCGCCATGTTGCGCTACCTACCACCTGTTTATCATGCCTCCCATATTGCCATTTCAAGCCTCTAACCCACTTTTCCTAGCAAACCGTTGTTTGGCTAAGTTACCGCTTTGCTCAGCCCCTCTTATAGCATTATTAGCTGCGGGTGAAGATGAAGTTTGTTCCATGTTGGAACATGGATGTTTTGGGATATAACAATATCTCTTAATTAATTAATGCATTTATATACTTGGTAAAGGGTGGAAGGCTCGGCCTTATGCCTGGTGTTTTGTTCCACTCTTGCCGCCCTAGTTTCCGTCATACCGGTGTTATGTTCCTTGATTTTGCGTTCCTTATGCGGTTGGGGTTATGGGACCCCCTTGACAGTTCGCTTTGAATAAAACTCCTCCAGCAAGGCCCAACCTTGGTTTTACATTTGCCTCACCTAAGCCTTTTTCCCTTGGGTTTTTGGAGCCCGAGGGTCATCTTTATTAACCCCCACGGGCCAGTGCTCCTCTGAGTGTTGGTCCAAACTAGAGCCCTTTGCAGCGCCACCTCGGGGAAACTTGAGGGCTGGTTTTAGTTGTACGGATTGCTCATCCGGTGTGCCCTGAGAACGAGATATGTGCAGCTCCTATTGGGATTTGTCGGCACAGTCGGGTGGTCTTGCTGGTCTTGTTTTACCATTGTCGAAATGTCTTGTAACCGGGATTCCGAGTCTCATCGGGTTATCCTGGGAGAAGGAATATCCTTCGTTGATCGTGAGAGCTTGTGATGGGCTAAGTTGGGACACCCCTGCAGGGTATAAACTTTCGAGAGCTGTGCCCGCGGTTATGTGGCAGATGGGAATTTGTTAATATCCGGTTGTAAAGAACTTGACACTTGACTTAATTAAAATGCATCAACCGCGTGTGTAGCCGTGATGGTCTGTTTTCGGTGGAGTCCGGGAAGTGAACACGGTTTGGGTTATGTATGAAGGGTAAGTAGTTTCAGGATCACTTCTTGATCACTTCTAGCTTCTCGACCGTTGCGTTGCTTCTCTTCTCGCTCTTATTTGCGTATGTTAGCCACCATATATGCTTAGTGCTTGCTGCAGCTCCACCTCATTACCTCATCCTACCTATAAGCTTAAATAGTCTTGATCTCGCGGGTTTTGAGATTGCTCAGTCCTCGTGGCTCACATATACTACCAAAACAGTTGCAGGTGCCGATGATACCAGTGCAGGTGACGCAATCGAACTCAAGTGGGAGTTCTAAGAAGCCCTTGGACGTTACTATGTTTCGTTTTCAGTTGATCAGTATTGGAGCCCAGTTGGGACGATCGGGCACCTAACATTTGGGGTTATCTTCTTTTCATTTGTTTGTCCGTAGTCGGACTATGTGTGTACTCTGAATGATGTATGTTTAATTAATGTATTGTGCGAAGTGGCGATCGTAAGCCAACTCTTTATCCCATTCTTGTTCATTACGTGGGATTGTGTGAAGATGACCCTTCTTGCGACAAAACCACCATGCGGTTATGCCTCCAAGTCGTGCCTCGACACGAGGGAGATATAGCCGCATCGTGGGTGTTACAAGTTGGTAATCAGAGCCATCCCCGACTTAGGAGCCCCCTGCTTGATCGAATCGCTGACGTTGTTGAGTCTAGAACAAAAAATGTTTTGAGTCTTAGGATTATATATATCGGAGAGTAGGATTCTTTTTACTCCTCAGTCCCTTCGTCACTCTTGTGAGGTCTCCTGACGTAGATGTTTTGTCTTTCCTCTCCTCAAATTTCACTAAAAAATTTTAGGATCACGCGGGTATCTTGGGATCGTTCCGATATTCTTGTGACGAGAACATTGTTCTTGGTCCCTCCTGACATTTAGGGGTTGTGGCAGTGTCCCGGGGAGTTGAGCTCCGAGGTGTTGTCGTCACAATTTTATCGTTGCAGTTCTGGAATACCTGAGTTTCGCCGACATTGAAAATCTCTTTTATGCAGTTGTTGGTGAGATAACCTCGACGCCACCCAGTACTGGGGCGGGAGTTCGGGAGTATTGCCATAACTCGTATAACGGATGCTTTTCGAAGGTTGAGGTACACAATTTCTGGAGTTTTCTTGGTTATGTGTTGACGGATGGATACAGCTGGATGTAGGGATTGTTTAGTTTGGGTGAGATATTTTGCTTCCCCTGTATCCCCAACACCAGATTTGATAACCAGAAAGTTTCGGGAGTTTATAGGTGGGAATTCAAGTAGCTCCTAGAATATCTTTTCGACAAATGCATGATACGGGATTGGGTAAATCTCTATCATATGTATTTGTTCCGGCTTATTCTGCAAGCCAAATCTTTGTTTTGTTTTGAGTTGTGGTATTCGAGTTGCTTCAATGTCAAGTGTTGATTCCCTACCCTTTCTAAACGGTGTTCTCATATTTCTATGGGAGTACTAATCCTTCTTGATCACTGAGGTTGTCATGTCAACTCTTTTCCAACCAGTGTGCTTCTCTTCAAGTGGATCCAATCATTTTCAACATCCGCAAGATCAATTCTAAGTTTTCTCAACGGTGTTTGTTCCATCTGCCCCAAGTTGCCTTTGTTTTTTCCGCCCTCCCACCCTTTTCCAAGGACTCAGATTTCTTAATCAAGCATCCATTTTATTGCTGTGAAGTCTCTTCATTATTTTGCTTCAGTGTTCTTATCCGGCGATTCTCATGAAGATGCTAAAGGAAGCTTCAAGTTTATCATTCTTTGTTCTCTTATCTTCCCCGGTGATTTCAATGCAATCTTTCGGTGTTGATCATATCCTTTTCCTCGTTTCAAATGTTTTCTCATGCGGGTGCACCTCTTAATGATTCACTCTCATTATTCATTTGTTCCGGAGTGTGAAGATATCTCAGAAGATTCGTTTCCATTCTCAATCCGCTCAAGCTATTTCGAGGATGTTATCTCATTCAAGCCATTTAATTCAACCAGTGCAATCTATCTTTTAAATCGTCCAACGGTGTATCTTTTGAGTGGGCCCTAACCCAGAGGTCTTTTCCCAGTATCTTACCTGACTCTTCTAATTTATCTGGAGCGATTCTCAAATTCTTTCAAAGTTTGACATAAGAATGAATTTCATCAGTCAGATGCCCTCGCCAAGATTGTGTCAAATTCGTTTCATCGTTGGTTCAACCTTTCTATTCTTCATTATTCCGGAGTGTCTCAACAATTCATGGTGGTGTTTCTCGTCGTCATTCTCGAATTTTGAAGACCGAAGAAGAGTTTCTCTTAAATCTTGCTCCATTCTCTACAAGATTCATGATTCTAGCTTGATGCCATCCTCTCATAATTATTTTCGATTGCGAGAATTCTTTTCACCCATCCGGAGCAATTCAGGAGTCTTATCAGTTTGATTCTCCGAAGCCATCATCTCAGAATTATTCATTCCAGCTTTCAGCTATCATTCTCCAAATCTTACCGGTGCAGCATTCAAGTATTCTCTAGTCAGCTCTTGATCTCTTCGTTCTCATGTATCTAAATCCCCTCAAGTATCTTCATTTGTTTTCCAATTATTCACGGTGAATTGTGCCTTTGCTACTTTCATTTTCAATTCTTACGGTGGTTCGTTCAAGATTCCTTTTCCTTGTTATCATAATAACTCATTCGTTTCTTACCAAAATCCTACCAGTGGTCCATTGAGTTTACACTATATCTCTCTTAATCCTTTCTACGAGTATAAGTAGTATGCCAAATCCGTTGCTTGTCATCAATTTCAATTGATGAAGGATACGCATAACATAATTCTTATTCTTGTTTCATCCAAGTGTTTAATCCCTTCTTTTGGAGTTCATTCATGATATCAATTTGTCGGTGCTAAGTTGTTCACCTTTTGTTTCCGGAGTTCCAATCTCTCTCAGTTAACTCGCGCGAAGCTCCATCTAAATCATTGCAAGGATTCACCATGTGTTTTCAACCTCTCTTTCTTTCTATGACCCTTTTATTACCGGAGTTCTTTTCAACTTTCCTTTCGTTTGATCATTCTTTACCGGAGTTCTCACAAAGGCTCTACATGGTGGTTCGTCCAAGATTCCTTTCATTCTTCAATTTTGCTTCAAGATTTCTCTCGAAGTTATGATCCGCCAAGCTATACTAAAAAATTAAACATGGTGCTCAACACATGTTTTGTTTTGAGGAGATCAAGCATTCCTCGTCTTGCATTTCAAGTGCAATTCTTTCTACCTTATCTTTTGAGGTGGTGTTATGTCATTCTTGACAATTTCCCTTCGTGTTTCATGATTCGCAAGTTGTCACGGATGAGATATGTAAACCCATCATTTTCTCTTCCTTTAGGAGATCCTTTGCAATCCATTAATCTCCTTGTTGGAGTTATCTTGGGTTATATTTCACCTACAGCCTTCCCTAAGGAATATTGCTAATTGTGGTGTCTATCGATAATCCAAGTTTCCTCCTATTCTTGCGGTGAAAGAAGTTTTTCATATCTTTGGTGCTCTCACTCAAATCAATGGTCTTCGTTAGTGGCCGTTTGTCACCTCATAATGTTGAGATGTTTCCATAAGCCCACTACAAGCTTATTCTTTTCGTTGTTGGTTTTCCAACAACTCCATTCTAACCTTCTTGGAAGGATGCTTCCCAAATTCAATTGTGGTAGAAGTTATCATTTCCTTCTCCGTTCTCTTATTCCAACGATCTATCTTCTGTTCGTTCGTCCCGGAGGCATTGTGATGTTGCTGTCTTTGACCCATCGTCTCGTTTTATCAAGACCATGTTCTTTTACATGCTTATCCATTTAGCCGGACTGTTGTGTCTATCATTCCTCTTTTAACCGGAGTCTCATCCAAGTGCTTTCATTTTTCCAAGTTCAAATTCTATTCCTTCCATTTCCAACCGGAGAGTTGTATCATCTCTTCAATATCTTTTCATCTTATCAAGTTTTCTTCTCTTTTTATACCGGAGTGCTGTCCAAATTCTATCATTCTTGTTCCTTGGCTATCACGTTATACCGGTGTGGTTTCATATACTCTTTGCTTCGTTAAGCTCTAGTTTCATGTCTTTCAACCTACAAGGTTCTCGTGATGTTCCTTGTTCCTCTTTGCTAACAGAGTGTTTGCAATCAAGTTCATCTCCATTGTATTCTTTCTTTCAATTTGTTCAACCTCTCAAGGTTCGTGGTTTCACTCGTTTGGCAAAGAAGCAACTTGGTTTACCTCTTGCTCTTCCGCTTCTCTCTGATGCCATCCTAGATCTCGGGATGAGATCCTCTTGTAGTGGTGGAGTGTTGTAATGCCCCAAGACCGGCGCTCCAGATGCCTTCCATGTTTTGCGTGTCAGCTCTGTTATTTACTTGTTTGTTGCATTCATCATGTCATCATTTCCATCGCATCGGCACTCCGTTGCCGTCATGTTTTAAAACTTGCATCCGCTCATAGTTGCCGCTTCTTTCTTGTCTCTGTTGACCTTCTCTCAGTTCAACCGGACCTCTCTCTTCTCTCTCCCCTTTGAGCCCATCAAAGCACTTTGTCCCTGTGACCTTTTGTCAGACCCCTCGCGCGCGTCCGAAACTGCCCCGAACCCGAACCGCTTAGTCATCACCGTTGCATTCAGATCATCGCCAAACATCTATAAAACATCTCTGTTTTCTTAATTGGACTTCCTAACCTATTTTTCTCAGCCGTCTGATTTCGATCGGGTGATCCAAATCTTTCTCCTTTCTCTATTTATATTCCAACCTCACCTAATCTAGCCTAACCCTAAAACCTAGGAGGTTTGTCCCTCGCCGCCGCCGCCGCTCCAAGTTCTTCCTCGAGATCTCCTCCCGATCCAATCTCCCCGACCATCTCCCTCGTTTTCAGCGCTGCCCAATCCATCGATCCACCCAACCAGCAGCTCCTTATCGTCCCCGTACCCGCTGCAGCCGCTCCACGACGGCCACCCCGACAGCCCCGCCGCCGGCCGACCAAACCAGCAGATGAGCGCCGTCCCCGTCCCCCTTTTCTTCCCGTGCTCTCCGTCCTCCATTTCCCTCTCCCTTGACTTTCCCTCTCTTTTGTCCTCTGTACAGGACTGCAGCCATGGCCACCGTCGTTGCCTCCCGCCTCGCCGTCTATCCGGCTGGATCTGGACGGGAGCATGCTCATCTGCCCATTCTCCTTGCCTAGCACGCCAAGTTCGCCACCGCCACTCCTCTGCATCTCGCCTCTGCCTCCCTTGCTTCTGCGTGGGGTAGCCGACGCGAGGTCGAGGACGACCCGAGCGCCAAGTCCCCTTTGCCTTCGATCGCTTGCGCCCGTTGACCGCATCCCGCGCCAAGGCCCTGCGTTCCCTGCCTCCTCCTCGTCGTCCTCCATCGCCTGGAGCCGGAATTGCGTCAAGTCCCGCTGCGCCCCAGTTTGTCTGCTGCTTCTAGTCCCGCGCCAACCTCTGCATCGAGCAGCGGAGGACCACGCCGCCTCGATCCCCTTTAGCAGCAGTCGTCGCCGCCGGCCTGCTACCTCGCCGCCCGGATCCGCTTCCTCCGGCCACCTCCAGCGCCACCAGTGCATCGCCAGCCGACGCCCTCTGCCTCGCCATCCCCTGCCGCAGCCTCTGCTTCATCTACAACGAGCAGGTCGCTCATCCCGCGCCCGCTCGCGTTGACCAAGCCAGCGCCAGGCCCAGCCTGCTTCTTTGCCAAGGCCCAGCCGCTAACCTCAGCCCCTCCACCGACATGGGCCTCAGCCCGTGGTGAGCAGCCCAGTTCCATCATATTCGGCCCGATATGTTATTTCCTGTTGCTGCGAATTTAGCTAATTTCCAGAAAAACTGCATGTTTACAGTTTGCACCCTCATGTTCATGCATATAATAACTCAACAACCGTGCATCGGATTAAAATGTTTTAAACATGTAAAATGCTTAAAATTTCATCTAGTTTCATAATATGCTGCTTTTCATCCATGTTTAAAATGTTTAACTTGCTGTTTGCTTTAATTTGCTTAAATGCCATGTTAAAATGATTTATTTCATAACTACATAACAGTAGCTCCGAATTTAATAAACATTATATGTAAATGGGGTAGAAAAATGCCTAGTTTAACATGGTGCACTTCATTTTGCTGTTTAATAACTCTAAAATTGTGTATAGGGCAGAACAGTACCAAATTCGAAATATGAATATGGGGATTTTCCGGAATTGTTGTTTGTTGTTTCTGGCCTCATTTAAATTTCCTAGATAGGTAGTTTTATTATGCTTCACCTCTTGCCATGTTTAACAACATTTAATATTGTTGTGTACCTCGAGAGCGAACTAAATAACTCGAATGTGGTGTTTCGTCAATATGCAACTCGTTGCATATTGAGCTCCACTTAATTTGTAGTATTGTTTGTGCACTTTGCTTTGCCATGCCATGCCTCATTAAACCGGACATGCATCATACTTGATTGTGCATCATGACATGTTTATGTGATGGTTGTTTACCATGTTGTTTGCTTCTTTTCGGTGTTGCTTCTTTTGGTTAGTTTCGATAACGTCGTGTTTGTGAGGATTCGTTCAACTTCGTCCGTTTGTCTTCTTCATGGACTCGTTCTTCTTCCTTGCGGGATCTCAGGCAAGATGACCATTACACTTGATATCACTTCTATCTTTGCTTGCTAGTTGTTTGCTCTATCGCCCTGTTGCGCTACCTACCACCTGTTTATCATGCCTCCCATATTGCCATTTCAAGCCTCTAACCCACTTTTCCTAGCAAACCGTTGTTTGGCTAAGTTACCGCTTTGCTCAGCCCCTCTTATAGCATTGTTAGCTGCACGTGAAGATGAAGTTTATTCCATGTTGGAACACGGATATTTTGGGATATAACAATATTTCTTAATTAATTAATGCATCTATATACTTGGTAAAGGGTGGAAGGCTCGGCCTTATGCCTGGTGTTTTGTTCCACTTTTGCCGCCCTAGTTTCCGTCATACCGGTGTTATGTTCCTTGATTTTGCGTTCCTTACGTGGTTGGGATTATGGGACCCCCTTCACAGTTCGCTTTGAATAAAACTCCTCCAGCAAGGCCCAACCTTGGTTTTACATTTGCCTCACCTAAGCCTTTTCCCTTGGGTTTCCGGAGCCCGAGGGTCATCTTTATTAACCCCCCAGGCCAGTGCTCCTCTGAGTGATGGTCCAAACTAGAGCCCTTTGCAGCGTCACCTCGGGGAAACTTGAGGGCTGGTTTTAGTTGTACGGATTGCTCATCCGGTGTGCCCTGAGAACGAGATATGTGCAGCTCCTATTGGGATTTGTCGGCACAGTCGGGTGGTCTTGCTGGTCTTGTTTTACCATTGTCGAAATGTCTTGTAACCAGGATTCCGAGTCTGATAGGGTTATCCTGGGAGAAGGAATATCCTTCGTTGATCGTGAGAGCTTGTGATGGGCTAAATTGGGACAACCCTGCAAGGTATAAACTTTCAAGAGCCGTGCCCGTGGTTATGTGGCAGATGGGAATTTGTTAATATCCGGTTGTAGATAACTTGACACTTGACTTAATTAAAATGCATCACCGCGTGTGTAGCTGTGATGGTCTCTTTTCGGCGGAGTCCGGGAAGTGAACACGGTTTTGGTTATGTATGAACGTAAGTAGTTTCAGGATCACTTCTAGCTTCTCAACCGTTGCGTTGCTTCTCTTCTCGCTCTTATTTGCATATGTTAGCCACCATATATGCTTAGTGCTTGCTGCAACTCCACCTCATTACCTCATCCCACCCATAAGCTTAAATAGTCTTGATCTCACGGGTTTTGAGATTGCTGAGTCCTCGTGGCTCACAGATACTACCAAAACTGTTGCAGGTGACGCAATCGAACTCAAGTGGGAGTTCGACGAAGCCCTTGGACGTTACTATGTTTCATTTTCGGTTGATCAGTAGTGGAGCCCAGTTGGGACGATTGGGCACCTAACATTTGGGGTTATGTTCTTTTTATTTGTTTGTCCGTAGTCGGACTATATGTGTACTCTGAATGATGTATGTTTAATTAATGTATTGTGTGAAGTGGCGATTGTAAGCCAACTCTTTATCCCATTCTTGTTCATTACGTGGGATTGTGTGAAGATGACCCTTCTTGCGACAAAACCACCATGCGGTTATGCCTCCAAGTCGTGCCTCGACACGAGGGAGATATAGCCGCATCGTGGGTGTTACAACGACGTGGCTATGTTAGCGGGCCTGTACGGCCCATCTTCATCAACAAAGCATTGAAGATCCTCGCGAGGGGCCAAGCCTCGCGAGGCGGACGGCGCAAGACCTCCTCAAGAGCGGTCTCACCAGGCTGCCTCGCGAGGAGCGGAGATATCAAGGCGGGGCAAACCTCACGAGGCTCTTGTGACGTGAGCCATGACGATCGACACACCAGGCGGGCGCCAGCGCGCGCAGCATCCTTGTTTCTTCTTTGGTGCTAAGGAAGCAAGCACAGGCGCGGAGTACCGAGGCATCAGGCAAAGGTTTCCATATCGGTGCAATGAGACCAAGACCAGTAGGCCAGCAGGACGGAGGTCACCGTGGATCCTAAGACGGCGTCACCACCAGACCCTTTCGCAGGCGAAGACCACTTTTGTCAGGATAGCTTTTACTAGCTGTCCCCTTTCAAATTAGCCCGCCATTGTTGGCTCCCTTCCCGCTCAATATTTGGGGAGGGGACCAGGGCCTATATAAGTAGAACTAGCCACCACAGTAAAGGCATCGGATCAAGCCTTGGGCCAATCCTTAGCCACACACCGAACACAAGAACACCTCAACCTCAGGAGGCTGTTCTTCCCCTTGTACTATTCATCATCAGCCCAAGAGGCAATCCACCACCACACACTGGAGTAGGGTATTACACCACAACGGTGGCCCGAACTAGTATAAATCTCGTGTCTTTTTGTGTTGCGAGTTCGTCGAGTTCGTCTGCGAGATCTTAGCGAGCTAGGGCGTAGATCGGTAGGAGGGAAAGAACTTCGCGCGCACCCCAGAGTTCAAACCTTAAGGTTTTTGCCGGAACCCCACATCCGACACTTTGGAATGAACTAAGTCAGATAAAGGTTTATCTTCCAAATCCCCAAGTTGTTGTTTAGCTCAACCGACTAGTTCAGGGTGTCCAACACAGAATCTTGGAGAATGGGTGGTTTGGAGGAAAACCAACATGATTGAACTCAACATAGCGGTCAGGTGATGACCTGGTAATACTTCTGAGAAGATATTCGGAACATCACGAACCACCGATATGTTACTAAGCTCGAGAACAATCTTGCTTTGCAAAGCAAGACGATATGATCAAATAAGCAAGGGATTGAATAATCCTAACTCATTGATCGAAGAGTGCACCAGAAATAAGGACTAGGTAGCACAATCTATCTTAGAATGATGATTCAATAACCAACACGCTAAGAATGAGAGTATTGTCCATTTACTACCAAGCAACGAGTTGCTCGGAGTATTGATTTCACACATCACAATTCACTTGTCGGCATTCCGGTTACAACACCACAAGGACCGAGGAATGAATGATGATGGTGAGTAGTATCACTGCATCAAGAATTCATAAGAGATGGAGCAATTCTTATGATATTCTTGATGTAAATAGGGTTATACTCCAAGGTAGAATAGAACAAAAGCTTGTTTGGCATTTGATCTGCGGAGTACAACTACTTTGATCCAATCCTAGAAATGGATAAGGTACTGGAGTTTGTTTCTCCTAGTCATTCTGGAATAGAATGGACCGACAGACCATAAAAATAATAGGCATCGATGAGCACGAATGCACAACTACTCCTGACTATCAATTGATAGACGGAGGTCAAAATATAGCTAAAGAGGGACAATTCAAAGGAACATATGGTTTTCTGAGTTGTGGATGCATAGATTAGTATGTCGAGCAAAGCTCAGCATATTTCTTCCGGATAACCCATGCAGAAAGGGTTGATCTGGCAGAGTCATAATATAGAATGGAGAACTCATCAAGAGCACTCTTATTGTGATCTTTTGCTTCAAAAGAACTTCCACCGAGGATGTCTCATGGTGTTGGAAGAATGATAAACCACGAACCTCAAGGACTATCACAAAGGTTACTAATATCCTAAAGGAACGAGCAA
Source organism: Triticum aestivum (assembly GCF_018294505.1). NCBI lineage: Eukaryota > Viridiplantae > Streptophyta > Magnoliopsida > Poales > Poaceae > Triticum > Triticum aestivum. The sequence continues at coordinate 254,196,927 of NC_057811.1, forward strand.
ACACAATCTACACGAATTAAGTAGAATGAGTCTTGGGTTCAAGAACCCAGAAATAGAATGCCTACTAACTAAATGGCATCACGGGATGCTTTCGAGAATAATGGCCAGAATCATCACACTGGGATGCAAAACATTGCTAGATTACTAAGTGGTCCTCTAAGACACCAAGGGTCATAATAATAGCTCCAACATATATGTCGAGGCAACAAAGTACCTCAACTCACCGATTAGTGTGGTTAAACTGGCCCAAAGAAACATCAGGAACGGAAAGAAGGGATTTGCAAATGCAGCAGACTATTTCGAAACCTAGGATGACTTGGACAGCATAATGGCTGTAAATGCTCAAAAAGATTTGAGACATCCTGCAAAATGGTGGCATAACCATTCAACATCACAATATCAAGGTTCCGAGACCAACTGTTAACACACAGAAGTACTAGTAACTGAACTGAGGCTTAAATCCATCAATCCTATAAGTCTACGGATTAGTAACACGTGATCCTGATAGAAAGAAGAGAAGCCTAGTTCTTAATCCCCGTAGGAAAGATAGGATGACCTGGATCAGAAGGGCATAAGGTGTAAGGAGTAAAAAGAGCCTTACGTTCCTTTTCACAATCAATTCCCTTATATAACTAAAGCATTTATAGACTCGACTTCGACCAGTTTAGCTTGGTAATCCTATAGGCAGTCAGGCTCTGATACCAAAGCTGTCAGGACCCCGATCCTAAGTCACACCGATCTAGCATGTAACACATCATATCACTTTGCGGCCTCACGCACGGTATTCCCATGGGTGCCACCTTACCTGGCCCGGGACTGTTTTCGCCTTTTGGCTCACGTATATGATAGTGTCGCTAGCATCCATATGACAGAGAACCCGCGCCGACATGACTAGTCGAAACCCAAAGTGGCACTAACTTACAGGGACAGTCATACATGACCCAGCAACGAACGTGTCAGTCATCAGTGAGTGAATCCGGGCTGTAGCAGCTGGGCTAACAGGACTCCAGAGAATCCGGGCTATAGCAGGCTAACAGGACTCCGGTAGACACCGCGTGACATTTCCCCGAAGGGACAGACACAGGAACGAAGAAGGACACATGCCAGCCAGCCAAAGTGTTCCGGAGCAGTAGCAAGCTACCATGGCTCAGTGGAAGCACTAGGAGACATTTCCCGGAAAGAGAGGCTACCAAGGATAAACAACTAGGTTGTCGGATCCCACACATACCAAGCATTTCAATAACATACACGCAATGTGCTCGATATGTGCAAATACAACATGGCATCATAACAAAACTCTACGAATCAAAGTATTTATTCCTTAGACTCCGAGGAGCCAGATATTACAAACATGGGTCTGATGACCCATCATTCAAGTCATACAAGCAATAAGCACATGCGGAAGCTTAACTTGTCTGAGTATAGACAACTACAAATGAAAAAGGCTGAGAAGCCTGACTATCTACAAGACCCTGCCGAGGGCACAGGATCATAGCTGAGGTAACAAGCTAAACGTTGAAGTCCACGCGGAACTACTAGTGAGACTAAAGTCTCTCTGCAAAAACATAAATTATGCAAACGTGAGTACAAATGTACCCAGCAAGACTTACATCAGAACTAGCTACATAAGCATCAGTATCAACAAAGGGGGTGGTGGAGTTTAACTGCAGCAAGCCAGCTTTGACTCAGTGGCTATCCTGAACTACGTATGCAAGTAACTCTTTTGGGGTGGCGCACACGAGTCCACATATTCACCAATCAATACAGCACTATGGATCCGCTCCCGTCTCCCTACGAGAACGCCATCCATAGCACTCACGCTTATCTTGCGCATTTTAGAGTATCCACTTTCACTTGTCTATGAACTGTATAGCAACCCAGAAGTCCTTTATCGCGGACATGGCTATTCGAATAGATCATTTATAACCCTGCAGGGGTGTACTTCTTCACACATGTTTCCACCACTTAGCGTCTGCACACGACATGTGCTCGGCAGACTTCAAGCAAAAGCCGACGTGGGTGTAGACCACGACCTGACTAACCACACAAGTTCCTAGTCCAGGTTTATCGCCTATTCAGGTTCCATCCGAAGGGAGTCCGGCCGAGGTTTCCACTTACGGCCCCGAACGATGTGTGCAGGGTTCCCGAGGCACCAAACGGGCGTCCCGGTACACCGTGCCACGTGCCTACCGCATCACAGCCCACCCCTCGGGTCAGCGCTGCGCACGGCCTCTAGCGTATTACAAACACCAGAAACTACTTGCAACTCCTGGACAGAGGACAAGGGGGGTTAATAAGTCGAGCGGGGTCATATTTCAGGGCCCAACGTGTGGTAGTAGCTGTTCATGGATCACAAACACAGAACTCATTTCCTGAGGACGGTTTCAATGAGACAACCCACCATGTACTCCTACATGGCCTCTCACCGCTACCTTTACCAAATCGTGTTCACACACTTAGCTCTCAACAGTAAGACATGTTCACCACATTCCAATTCATCCCCGATGAATCAGACCTGACTCAACTCTAAGCAGTAGCAGGCATGACAAACAAGCATGAATGAGTCGGCACATCAGGGCTCAAACAACTCCTACTCATGCTAGTGGGTTTCATCTATTTACTGTGGCAATGATAGGTCATGCAGAGGAAAGGGGTTCAACTACTGCAGCATGTAACAGTTGAATCGTTGTTGTCCTAATGCAGTAAAAGAGAGCAGGAGTGAGAGAGTGGGATTGTATCGGAATGGACAAGGGGTTTTTGCTTGCCTGGCACTTCTGAAGATAGTATAGTTCTTCATCGGTGTCATCAATCTCATCGTCGGAGCCACGTCTACTGAGAGGGGACAAACACCGGCAAACAAAGAAGAAACACAATCAATGCAGTGCAACAGTATGATGCATGATCATGACATGTCAACATGCTGTGATTTAAGCTAATGCAACTAGCAACAGGTTAAATGGAGTAGGTTTGCATCCAAGATTCAAATTCAAACTCCATATATGGATATTCAAATGCCATTTATATGATTAGACCTAAACATCAGCTATTAGTTGTTCTAACATGCATGAAACTGGTACAGATTGATAGATTGGATTTTTCTGATCATTTTTGATATATAACTTATTTCATTTGGAGTTACAATTCAATTTCTATGATTTTTAGAAGTTTCAAACATTTTCTGAAATAAATAAATCATTTCTGATTTATTTAAAAACTCCAGAAAACAATTAGTGCGTCAGCATTACGTCACTGTGACGTCAGCGGGTCAACTGGGCGTCCAGGGTCAAACCTGACATGTGGGACCCATCCGTCAGTGACTCATGGGTTAATTAAGGTTAAAACTAATCTTAACCAAAACCAATAATGGCCTGGGGCCCATTGGTCAGCGACCCAGGGGTGATTAGTTTGGTCATTAGCAGCTAATGGTGGCGCCACGTCAGATCGCCAGCGGTTTGACGACGGCGATGAACCAGAGTGGTGGTGGCTCGCCGGGGTGGCGCTAGGGGCAGCGGCTGGGTGTGCTGAGGGCACCAGGAGGGAGCCCGTGCTCCCGCACATCCAGCGGAGGCGGTAGCAGGTCGCGAGGCGGTCTATAGCAGCGGCAGCAGCGAGTTGGGCGGCGGCCGGAGCTCGGGTGTCAATGGAATCGATGACACGGCGCGCGGGAGGACCAGCGGTTTGCACCTACGGGATCTATGAGAGCTCACGAGCCCAACGGAGGCACGCACGGGACCATTTGGTCACCGGAGCCTCGTCGGCGACAAGCTCGTGTGGCGGCGGCAGGGACTCGCGGTCATCGGCGTTGCAATGAGAAATCGACGATGGGGAGTGGGGCCGATGACGGCGGGGCTCACAGGGAGTTGGATGGGCGGCTTGTTTGGCTCGGGGAGGCGTCGGAGCGACCCGAGGAGGAAGAATGGGTCGGGACGTCGTCACAGAGGTCCTGGCGGCACATGGCTTGGTGCAGAGGATGCGGGGGTCCAAGCGGAGCTCGTGGCATAGCAGGATGGGCGTGGGGAGGTCGGTGGTAGAGGCGGACGGCGGCGGTGGCTCCGTTCGGTGGTGAGAGAGAGAGGTCCAGGGGAGAGGATGAGGACGAGGGAGAGCGTCAAGGGGGTCGCGTGGTGTCCTCAGGGCGACGGGGAGACAGGCAGGGAGGCAAGAGGTGGTTGGCGCGTGCCGGCGTGCCGCGGCCACACGCGCTCTGTCCTTCTGGGGCGCCGAGGAAGATGACTGGCAAGGTGGGGCGGGCTGGGCCGCTAGTGGGCTGCGAGGTGAGCACACAGTCTCTCTGCCTTCCTATTTTCTTCAGTTTTTCTATTTTTTGCTTCTGTTTTGAATTTGGTTTACTAAACAAATTATTTTTGCAGCTTCTGGAAACTTTTGTGTATGCAATTTGGTTTATCCCAGAGCTCCACAAAATTTTTCAGAAGTATTGGAGCAATAAAAGTATTTATAGGATTTATCTGCTCCAACCAAAATACAATAAGAGTTAATTCAAAAATCCATAAATGGCCAAGAAATATGCTCATCATTTTTGGCAGAGGTTTTCACCTTTATCATAAATCATGAACATTTTCAAAGTCATTTTGGGTTCATTGAAAGGATTTAAACTTGAACCTAGTTGAAATTATTAACTGCTAGGGTTTGAACATCCCTAATTCAAATTCATTTGAATTTTAAACATGATGACATGATGATCAAGCAAAGACAACAGGGCCTGAGCTAGGGCTGTGACATCGACCGCGAGCAGCGTCGAGAAAGTCGATGGCGATAGGCGGTGGCAAGCGGAAGTTGCGAAATGCGGTGGGCTTTGCCAGCAGCCTGGCGGCGGCGGCAGGCTTCGAGCTAAGTGTTTACCGCTGCGATAGGCGGTGCCATGGCATAGACGCGGAGGAGCTTGTGCATGTGTGAATGGGGAACATACCGGAGGGGCCGAGGGGGTGGCGGGCCGGGTGAGGGTTTTTGTGACGTGGGGATGGTGAGGGTTTTCTTTTTTCTTTTTTGAATTGGGTGTTGAGGGTTTTCTTTCCCACAAAGAATTTTGGGGGCGACGGTTTGCTAGAGCGAACCGTGTGTGATTGACGCAGCAGGCAAAATGAAAGTCATTGCACACGGTTCCAATTTTGGGAACCGTGTGTGATTGACATACTACCTCTGTCCTGGTTTATTGGTCCCCCATTGTAAATTTTACCAAAATTTGGCGAAATGTTTAACATACTCAGACATAGATAATACCCGTAGAAAATCAATCAATCAATGTACTAAAACGTCCCTCCTTTGGTAACATGTATGTTCACCGCGGGATAATTAATTTAACATGCATCGTAGTTGCGGTGGATTCACAGTGTGTGTGTTGGTGTGTGCGTCTGGGGATGGCGGGTGGCCAGCAGTACACTACGAGTTGTGAGCCACCGTGTGGGTTGGCCGTTTTGTTAGGCAGGCCGATGCCACATCAGAGTCATGAAATCGTTATTTAAAACATTACACAACCCTTTCATACATAAATGTTTTGGCCACATGCAGTCGATGGTTGTCCTACACGACACTCGATACTCGCATGTGACGCTTTCTGTGGGCCCGTGAGGTCGTCCTCCATCACTTTGACGAACAACCGACAGTGAGGTTAATTTGACCAGCAAGGTAGAATCTTTTTTGTTTGTGTTATGGTGGTATATAGTACGCGTCGAAGAGGTGGGAAGGGACTAGCATATATACTATACGTACACATCCGTGAACAAGTACACCTCACTCAGTGTCGGGACTTTTTGGTTACCAAGGCACGTGCCACATCAGAATTGTGAAATTGGTTATTCAAACATCACACAACACATTTTTGGGCCACATGCATATATATCCTAGCTAGGACACTCACGTGTGGCCCTTCCATCTGTGGGCCCACGAGGCCATCGTCGATGCATGCATGCATCACTTTGACCTACATTGGGAGAGGTTAATTAATTTCACCATCGATGAAGATTCTTTTGGGTTGTACATATATTACGGCAGGAGCATATAGTATGTGGTGAAGAGGGGGGAAGGGGACCATCATATGTAGTGCGCTTGATATGAACCTCGCTCTGTGTGGGTGCATGGTTTACGGTTTTTGAGGCATGTGGCACATCAAAGTTGTGCATTTTGGGTATTCAACATATATATGTTTTCCCCACATGCAATGCGGTGGTGGTTGTCCTCTCGCACCCACTTAAGCGGTTATCAGTGATATCGATGTTTTCCATCTGTGGGCCCGCTTGGTCCATCACTACTTTTTGCCTGACAACAAGAGAGGTTAATTTGACTTAGGAGGGGATTATTATGTTTTCTCTGGGATGACATGCATGATACACTTTGAGCACACACACATGCATGTGTACGCATGAATCCCTCCCATCGAGTCGAAGTGGCTAGTACAACGACACATCATGAACCGATCTCACTCTATGTGGGGAGCTAGTGTACGATTTTTGACACACGCACCACATCAATGGTGTGTATTCAAACATGCATGCATGCTTCACCTCCATACATATGCATGTAGTGGTTGCCTTCGAACGATACACTCCCTCGTGTGGTTATCGGCGACAAGCCTATATATTTGTGGGCCCGCGTGGACATCCATGATTACCTTGACCAACCACAAGATAGGTTACCATGGCAGATTCTTCATTTGGTTCATGTTATCGTAGTATAGGTCATGGTGAGATTCAGACCTAATTAAGTTTGAGTGCATATACTATGCACGCATGCATGCATGAATCCCTGTCGTTGGCTTGAAGTGTGGTGTAACATACATATGCATCGTCAACCTAACCCCCACTCAGTGTGGGTATTTCTAGTTCGAAATCGCGGTGCCACATCAAAGTTGTTCCATTGTTACTCAAAAACACACCTCTCCATACATATGTTTGGGCCAAACGCATGCAGTGGTTGTCTTCGGAGACTAGCTACTTGCGTGATTATTGGTGAGCTAGCCCATCTCCGGGGTCGCATGGACAGCCATCACTTTGACCAACAACAAGAGAGAAGTTGTACGACCAAGGTGGATTATTCTTGGTCCGTTTTACGATCCATCTTGGTGAGATATATGCCTCTCTGGCCCGCCGACTGAAAGTGTATGTGTGTGTATGGGGGGGTTGCTACTTCGTACTTTGCTAGGTGAACCTCGGTTGGGGGGGTGGGGCATGCATTCATAGCTTAGTTAGGATTCCTTTCGTGGCGACACGAGGGGGGTGGGGGGCTGCTAGCTACTTCACACTTTGCTAGGTGAACCTCGGTTGGGGGGGAGGGGGCATGCATTCATAGCTTAGGATTCCCTTCGTGTCGACACGAGGAGGGGGGTTGCTAGCTACTTCGCACATTGCTAGGTGAACCTCGAATGGGGGGGGGGCATGCATTCATAGCTTAGGATTCCCTTCATGCCGACACGAGGGAGGGGTGGCTGCTAGCTACTTCGCACATTGCTAGGGTGAACCTCGGTTGGGGAGGGAGGGCATGCATTCATAGCTTAGGATTCCCTTCGTACCGACACGAGGGAGGGGGGCTGCTAGCTACTTCACACTTTGCTAGGTGAACCACGGTTGGGGGGGGCATGCATTCATAGCTTATGAATCCCTTCGTGCCGACATAAGGGAGGGGGTGCTAGCTACTTCACACTTTGCTAGGTGAACCTCGGTTGGGGGGCATGCATTCATAGCTTAGGATTCCCTTCGTGTCGACACGAGGGAGGGGGCTACTAGCTACTTCGCATTTTGCTAGGGTGAACCTCGGTTGGGGGGCATGCATTCATATATAGCTTAGGATTCCCTTCGTGCCAACACGAGGAAGGGAGGGCTGCTAGCTACTTCGCATTTTGCTAGGGTGAACCTCGGGTGGGGGGGGCATGCATTCATAGCTTAGGTTTCCCTTCATGCCGACACGAGGGAGGGGGGCTGCTAGCTACTTCGCACTTTGCTAGGTGAATGAACCTCGGTTGGGTGGGCATGAATTCCTAGCTTAGGATTCCCTTCATGCCGACACGAGGGAGGAGGGGGGCTGCTAGCTACTTCGCACTTTGCTCGGTGAACCTCGGTTGGGGGGGAGGGGGCATGCATTAATTGCTTAGGATTCCCTTCGTGCCGACACGATTGGGGGGGGGGGTGGGTGGGGGCAAGCAATACCGTACGCTTTGCGAGAGAGGTGCCACATCGAAGTTGCATTTGGTATTTGAAAATCAAACCACCCTTTTGATACATAAATTTGTCCACATGCAAGTGTGTTTGTGTTCTGACCCTCTCCCGTGTCATTTTTCGCCAAATTTATGAACATTAGACAAGTCGGATGACGCAACAGACACGGTTCACTCAAACTAACCATGTGCCACGCCGGTGCACCTGTCACGCACACATCCGCACAGTACATTGGGCTCCACGAGGCTCCCCCTCTCAAAAATATCTGCCCGCCTCGAGGGTTTTTATGTTTCATAACACACGGTTGTTATCTCCGGACCATGTGCGATGTTTCTTGTTCCCAATCCCGCCTGCATCCCTAGAAAATATCTACCCGCCTCGAGGGTTTTTCTGTTTCATAACACACGGTTGTTATCTCTGGACCGTGTGCGATGCACTATCATCAAAATTTTCAATAGCCCGGCTTTTCACTCCCGCGTTTGACTCCCGCGTAGTAAAATTTTCAGTACCCGCGTCATTTCCTCAAACATCCTGCGCCCCCCTCCACACACACACACACACACACACACACACACACACACACACACACACACACACACCAAAACCTCCTCGGGCATGCGCGCGCGCGCACACACACACCCCCTCCCTCGCTCGAAACCCTAGCAAGGTCCCTGCCGCCGCTACCACCGCAAGGCCTCCATTGTGAACATCTGCTGGTTTGCCCGTGCAGCTTAACCACCGATCTCCATATCCAGGCCGCCCCGAGTTTGTTAGATGACGCCTGCCAAACGCCCCCTTTCCCATAGATCTCCATCCCCATCCCCCACTCCAGAGCGTCGCAGCCTAAGCCCGGCTATGCTTCCTGTGGAGCTCGAGGAGCGACTGGCCCAAAAGAGGTGTATAGCGGTCTCTTCGCCCGACGTCGGAGAGGAAGCTGACGACCATTACTAGCGGTAGGCACTCAAGCAGCAGGCTAGATTATGCGGGCATGTCTCGTCCGCCAGCTATGACATTAAGGTCATCGACAGCGATGACCTGAGGCGGGCTGTGTCACAGGTTAAGTGGCCCACCCCCAATCCCTCGGGTTCAACCGCCATCGATCTCATCCATGGCCCCACCGCTGATCTCCTCTGGCTTGCTGTCAACAATTTGCCATTCTACATCGCCATCAAGCCCCTTTGTCATTTCTGAAGGACATGTTCTGCGACGCTGGCTTGGGATCCACAGCTTCCAAGTCAGACCTCATCGACGGCGACCACGAGGAGGGCACCCTCTCCAGCTCTTCCAAGGGGAAAGCGCCCATCTGCTCTTCCGAGGGGAAAGTGCCCGTCTGCGACATCTGGGAGGGCACCCTACATGCATGCTCTTCCAAGGGGAAGGAGCCCATCTGCGACAACGTGGAGCGCATCTAGGGTCCATGCTCTTCCCACGCGAACGAGTCCATCTGTGACATGTGAGGAAACCCATGATTTGTTTTGACGTGCCTCTTCACAGGGGGAAACCCATGATTTGTTTTGTCGAGTCCCTTTTATAGTGTAGTGAGAATATGTGCAGTTTTAATTGATATATCTGGTTGTTTGCAGTATGCCTTGTTTATTTCAGTTGTTCACAATGTGATGCTCTATATGTGCAATTATTTAAGGTGCAGTATATTTCATCAATCCAGTTTAAAGCATACCGATAGGAATGCATATATTTGCTTGCTGTTAAGCCTGTTATAGCTAGCATATGCCTCTTTTAAAGTTTTTTGATTGTTCGGTTGTTTGTACTTAGCATATGTTCAGTTTCAAATGCTATCTTTGGTTGTTCGTAGTATGCCTTGTTTATTCCAGTTATTCACAACGTGATGTTCTATATGTGCAAGTATGAACTGTGCAGTTCAATTTCATCAGTGCGAGTTTCAACAATACCACTATGAATGGCTACATTTGGTTGCTGCATCTTGTAGTTAACACGCCTTTCCATTTTTATTTAACCATAACCAGTGTACTTAGACCGGCACAATACCAGTTTGAATGACTATGTTTGCTTGTTGTTAAATGTTAGGCCTGTTGCAGTTAGCACACCTTTCCACTTGTTTTGCTTTACTAGCGTGCTTAAACCTGCACACTGAAGCTATCTTTTGGAGATTATTTTGTCTGCCATGTATAATTTTGGTTGATGTTTAGCCTATTGTGCTTAACATGCTTCTCGATGTACCTACACAAGACAATTTTGGGAACGAATGTTGTTTTCCATCGAGGTTAGTTTCATCCCATGGCTTATATCTGCTCACTGTTCAGGATATCGGTAGCTGGTACCATATAGGCGGCGGCTGATAAGGGACTAATCGGTGAATCGGACTTTTAACTGAATATATCTGCAACCCATTTCTCGTTAGGTTAACTAGGGCCATATGTAATATATCTGAGGCTACATAGCAACATGCACTGTACTTAATGTCTAAATATGCAATCCTAGGCTACATAGCAACAAGGAAGAGTGTTACATTAAGGTTCTAATGATGTCTAGATATACACAGAAGAGCAGCAGCAGGAACAACAACAACACAGCCTTGTTTGGATACTCAACTTAGCTAGAGGTTAGAGTTAGTTTCTAGCTCATTACTAATCCTGAATTAACTCCATCCAAAGAGTTGTTTGGATGGCAAGGTTAGATAGACAATAAATGCACTAGGAGAACTAGCTCCAATTAGCACCTCTTGGGTTGGATAGTTTTTTTGGGTGGGTTATAGATGCAACTAGCTCAAACTAGCCCTCATGTTTAGATATACTTTAAGGCTTTGAGCCCGAACTAGCTCAAACTAATTGTAACCAATGGATACAGCAGCAGTTAATCAACCGATAATTTGTAAGAATGAACTAAACTCCTTCCGGCCCATAATATAAGATGTTAATTCATCTAATATGTGAGTATATTGGATGTTATAAGATACTCCCTCCATTCCTAAATATTTGTCTTTTTAGAGATTTCAAATGGACTACCACATACGGATGTATATAGACATATTATAAAAGAGTGTTGTACTACATCATTGTGCAATTGCTGTTTAGCTTCTAATATTAACTTGGTGCTTTTAGGTACATATGTCATTGGTAAAGATCCACGCTTCGACCCTTTCTGCGTATGGTGCAATGAGATATCGATGAACCAGCATCAAGTGAGGAAGCTGATAAAGATTGTTAGTAAAATGGGTCCAAAGATGGCAATTAAACTATTTGTTTACACTTTATCCAAGACAACAGCAAACTGCAGGATGGTAAGTAAGAACTCTGCAACCTTATTTTTACTGCCCATAATGAGTTGTGTTAGATGACAATGTCGGAATCTTTTTCCTTTGCAGTGGTTGCCAAAGCAGTTTACTCAAGATTACCTCTCAAACTAAATGATTGGTGGGCATGCAAGGGTTAGTATTTCTACCAGAACACGATGATTATCTAGATGTTTTCATGAAGACCATGAAGGATTGGCGGTCGGCCATCACAAGGGGTTGGACTAGAGTCGTGCGTGCCTTCTGCATGGAGGAGGGCACAATATGGGCATTCCGCTTCACCTTGTTCAGCAACCAGAATATATTTCGCCTCTTTCTTTACCGTCTTTAATAGTACAAGTATACAACTGTGGTTCATCATTCTTTATTTGGTTCTTATGTAATTCTTGAACATATGTACCTATAAATCAAATAATGCATTGGTTGTTTTGAACCTGATGGATATGAATAAAGCTGTAGCATACATTGAAATTCAAATTCAAATCCAAATCCGGCACATTTTGGAAAAGCAGCAATTAAATTACGGTGAAATTACGCTCTCCAGGTTGTTACGGCACAAACGGTTGGTAAAACACAAACGTTTGCGATATGCACCATAATCCGAGACGGTTCACAGAGAGGAAATGTGTGCAAGCATGCACACAGTTTCCGTTTGCAAAGCGTGTGCAATGTCAGGCAATATCACAAACGATGAGGGCAAACTAAACATTTGTGTTAGTTGCCTTATCATACACGATTCGCAACCATGAACTGTTTCTGATGAAGTATGCATCGTAAACGTTGCACCATAGAATAGTGTGTGCGTTAGTTGTCGTGTACGACGATGTTACGACGGTCCAACGTTTCATAATCATGTCCAACACTCGTACGATGATTAGCTAATATTCTTAACAGTGAACCATTTCTGATGGGCCGCGCATCATGCACGTTCTATAATAGTGTCGGTGTACAAAAGTAGGGGCTCTCCTTTTGACCCCTTTACTTATGCACGGGCAGTCAGAGCCACGCGCCGCGGCCACACGCAGCAGGGCAAAGGAGGGAAGCCGGAGAGAAGCCGAAGCCCAAGATGGCCAAGGCAACTCCAAGGCCAAGAACACAAAGAGCAGAAGGGAGAAGCAGGCTCCCCCGGCAAGACCCTTGCCGGGGCAGCCTCAGCAGCCCCGGCAAGAGCCTTGCCGGGGCGGCGCGCCCAACGCCAACAGAGTGAGCCACCCTTGAGCCCGCAGGTTCCGACACCGACTACGTTGGAACTGAGGCTCAGGAGGCACCTCTGCGATGGCATGCAGATCTTTGTCAAGACCATGGATACATGAGATCAGATGAGGGCCAGAAGACGGCGACCCTCGGCGGGATCCGTGCCGAGGAAAGCCACGAGACCCCCGGCAAGAACCTTGTCGGGGACGACTGTGCGCCATGGCAAGACCCTTGCCGGGCCCCCGGCAAGGCCCTTGCCGAGGATATCAGCGGGGCCACTACTAGGCCCGCACCAGCCAAGCTTCTACCGCCAGTCGCAAACAGCTGCCAGCCCGACCAGTTGGGCTGGCACCTGTGTGGCAACATGCAACTTCCAGGCCAGATCAGCAAGTGCCTGCGTGGCGGCATGCAGATCTTCGTGAAGACCCTGCCACCGCGCCACCTCAGCTGCTTGCCTACCTACCTGGCGCTGCATGCATCGCTGGCCAGGGCGCGTGTCGAAGCGAGGAGGAGCGGCGACGGACGGGACGGGCCTCGCTCCCGTCCCCGATAAAGCTAGGGGACAACTAAGCAACGCATTAAATGCGTCTTGTCCTGTAATACGGGCGATAAGCTCACAGTACTGTAGGCCTTTCCACCTCCTGTGTGCCACTGTGGCAGCCCCTTTCGACTATAAAAGGAGGCCCATGGCGTACTGGAGAGGGATTCGACTCTTTTGAACTACGCAGCCACCATAGCTAGTTCGGGAGCTCAAGAGCACTCAATACATCCACCAAAGCAGGACTAGGGTTTTACGCATCCTCGCGGCCCGAACCTGGGTAAACGATCCTTGTGCTGACTGTTAATCCTGCTCTTCTCACAACCCCTGGGGTCCGCCTCCGCTTTGTCCACCGTTGCCGTCCTAGAGCGCCTCGAGCTTCCAGAAATTGGCCCCCATGGCCTGGAGGAGCCGCTCCTCCAGAGAGCCGTCGCCACTGGCGCTCGGCTCGTCGACGACCTCGAGCCCGGCGGCGACAGGCACCTCTTCATCAAACACCTCTCCCTCGACGGGCGCACTGGAGCTGGACGCCCCTGGGAGGTGGAAGAAGAGGTCATCGGTCACCCTCAGATACCTGCCGGAGCCGGAGGCAGCAGAGGAGGAAGGTTGGTCATCGACCACCTCCTCCTTAGTGGCGGCCTTGCCGGGCTCCCCGGTAGGCCCCTTGCCGGGCTCCCCGGCAGGCCCCTTGGCGGCGTCCTCGGCAGCACCCTTGGCGGACTCCTCGGGAGCGACCTTCTCAGCCTCTGCCGCGGCGTCCTTGGCGATGTGCTCGATGATGGCGTCTATGTCCTCCTGGTCCGCCGATGGACGATCTGGACACCAATAAAGAAGTGAGACAAAGCCAAGACTAAGAATCAGCAAGGAAAGAAAAAGAACAGGGACGAAAGGCGAGAAACTTACCAGCGTCGAGATGGGAAGCAGAAGCCCCCTCCCCGCCAACATTCGGCGCCGAGGCGAAGCCACTGGCGCCCAAGTTCTCCTCCTCCTCCTCCATGTGCGTGGGCTCGGTGCTTGGCGCCCTTGCCGGGGACGCCCCTTGGGGCGGCGTGGTTGATGGGGGCGGCGTGTTGAGAGTAGCCCTCTGTGGCTCCTCCTGCTGCTGCTGTTCTCCTGCATCCACGGCAAGGTCAGCACCAAAGTATCATACCCCTGACACATGTCGACGAGGGGCGAGTGATGAACTTACGCTGGGGGCTGTGCTGGGGGCTGCTGTCCGGGCTGCTCAACACCACCAGTGGCGCCCTTGAAGTACTAGCCGGGGGCTGGCTGCCCGCCGAGGCCTTGGCCCTCTTCACCCTCTGGACCAGTGTCTTCGAGTCCCTGCAAAGATGAAAACAAGTCAAGACAAGCGGTACAGATTGGGGAGACGGAGATGACAGAAAAGAACAAGATACTTACTCGTCATCCACCTCCTCCTCTGTTGCTTTCCTCTTCCTCCTCGGGCTGAGGGATCCGAAGTCAAAAGTGACCTCTGCGTCAACATATGCTGGAGGAGGGTAAGGAGGTGGCGTCTGAACGTGCTTGGACGAGGAAGAAGTAGATGCCTTCTTCTTCGCCACCGCGACCCTCACCACTTTCTTCGCCGCCGCGGCCCTTGTCTGGCGCGCGGACGTCTCCTGGGCCTGCCGCAGCTGCGCGGCCCTGCCAGGCCAGACCGACTCGCCAGAGGTGGCCCACCGCAGGACCCTCCCTCTCCCCATGGCTGGGGGGTCGATGGCCACGGCCTCCTCCTCCGATGAATCGCCGACCACGTCTTCGGCGAGAGGAGCCCCGGTGCCGGCGCTGCTGGCCTCCCCGGCGGCCTCCGCCCACTGGGCGAGCTCCTTATCCTCCGCTTCCGCCGCAACCTTGTCCTCCACACCACCGGTGCTGCCGGCCTCCTCGGCGAGCTTCGCCTTCGCCGCCCTGGCGGCGATGTAGTCAAGCTCCGCCTGGGTGGTGTCCTGGATGAACCGCGGCTCGGCGGTGACATACCCCTCGTGCAGGGTGTCGAAGAACTCCTGCACCTGAATTTCCTCCGGCTCAACCCAGCTTGGGTCAAGGCCATGCGCATTGAAGTCCAGCATCATGGCGATGATGTCGGTCCGGCGCGAGTTGTTGCTCAGCGGGACCACTCCCGCCGGCAACCTAAACAGGGGCCCCTTGGCGACCTTGCCGGCCTTCGCGGTGGCCCTCGCGGCCTTGCCGGTCCGCTCGACCTCACCGTCGCGGCTCACGTCAAGCTAGAAGAGCCGCTGGCAGAAGTGGGCATGCCCCGTCACCGTGAGGTTATGGTCGAGGCCGGGGCGAAGCCTCATGATGTTGGCGGCGTTCGTGAACAGCCAGGCCGGCCTCCCCTTTTATGCAGTGGAGCGATCCAGCGGTGGATGAAATCTGCCCCGATCATCTCCAGGGTGAGCCCAGCCCCGGTAAGGCGAAGGATCCTGGTGGTGGCGACCGTGACCTTCGCGTCGTCGGTATCGACGTCGCTCCAGTCGCCCCGGCGAACCGGCAGCGCGACGCGGACCCGGCAAAAGTCCGGCGGGTCCTTCTCCTCAATCCCGCACCACCGGCCCCGCCATTCTTCCCACCTCTCCTTCATGGCGCCCTCCGGGTATGCCCTCTTGGCCCGTGGGATCCAGGCGACACAACCGGAAATGGCGCCCCCTGGTTGGCTTCGAGGGAAGAAATAGTGGCGGAAGAGCGCTGTGTTGGGATGCACCCCGGCGAAGCCCTCGCAGAGGGGCCGGGAAAAAAGCAATGCACGCCACGGCATTTGGAGTAAAATCCAAAAGGTGGAAGCCGTAGGTGTGCATGACGTCGTTGAAGAAATCGGAGAAGGGGGGACAGAGCCCGGAGGAGAAGTAGTCGACAAAGAAAGGGTACCGATTTTGGGCGGCCTCGGCGCAGTTGGCAGGGATGACGCGCGTGTCTGGATGCCCCGACGTCTCCCCCCCCGTCTTCACCCCCCACAGGGATTTGAAGGCCTCCCGGAGCTCGAACATGTCGACCATCGAGGGGAAGTAGGCGAGCTGCGTCCGTCGTGCCGCCTGCTCACTCTCCGGCGGCTCCGTTGCCCCGGCATCTTTGGCCACCCCCTTGCCCTTGGTGGATTTGGGAGCCATGGCGGCTGCGAGAAGCAAGGGGTGGAGGATGGCGAAGGCGCAGCGGCGGCAAGCGAAGGCAAGAGCTCGAGGAGGAAGAAAGTGGGCGGTGGCTCTGAGATTAGAGGGGACGCAGGGCGAAGGGTAAA
The DNA here is from genome assembly GCF_018294505.1 of Triticum aestivum. Classification (NCBI taxonomy): domain Eukaryota; kingdom Viridiplantae; phylum Streptophyta; class Magnoliopsida; order Poales; family Poaceae; genus Triticum; species Triticum aestivum. The sequence continues at coordinate 254,213,330 of NC_057811.1, forward strand.
GTGAGCAGCGCACCCGCGGTGATTCCTTTTTACGGGGAAGGCGTGGGCCGCCTCCTTTCCCATTAACTGCGATGTGATGCATGCGTACGGGAACTGCCCCGCGCATGCCCCCCACGTCACACACGACCCCCACATCGCGCGTTCGACATGGGTCGTGGGGAAGCGCAGCGGACGGAAATTACTACGGTAAAATCCGGCCTCGACTGCCCGCGCACCGTTTTGGGCCTGACCCAACAACGTGTCACGTTTATGTGTGGCCCAGGCCCGGGGGCTCTTCTCGGTGTACAAAAGTAGGGGCTTTCCTTTTGACCCCTTTACTTGTGCACGGGAAGTCAGAGCCACGCGCCGCCGCCACACGTAGCAGGGCAAAGGAGGGAAGCCGGAGAGAAGCCAAAGCCCAAGATGGCCAAGGCAACGCCAAGGCCAAGAACACAAAGAGCAGAAGGGAGAAGCAGGCTCCCCCGGCAAGACCCTTGCCGGGGCAGCCTCAGCAGCCCCGGCGAGAGCCTTGCCGGGGCGGCGCGCCCAACGCCAACAGAGTGAGCCACCCTTGAGCCCGCAGGTTCCGACACCGACTATGTTGGAACCGAGGCTCGGGAGGCACCTCTGCGATGGCATGCAGATCTTTGTCAAGACCATGGATACATGAGATTAGATGAGGGCCAGAAGACGGCGACCCTCGGCGGGATCCGTGCCGAGGAAAGCTACGAGACCCCCGGCAAGAACCTTGCCGGGGACGACTGCGCGCCACGCCAAGACCCTTGCCGGGCCCCCGGCAAGGCCCTTGCTGAGGATATCAGCAGGGCCACTACCAGGCCCGCACCAGCCAAGTTCTATCGCCGTTCGCATACAGCTGCCAGCCCGACCAGTTGGGCTGGCACCTACGTGGCAACATGCAGCTTCCAGGCCAGATCAGCAAGTGCCTGCGTGGCGGCATGCAGATCTTCGTGAAGACCCTACCACCGCCCCACCTCAGCTACTTGCCTGCCTACATGTTGCCGCATGCATCGCTGGCTAGGGCGCCTGTCGAAGCGAGGAGGAGCGACGACGGACGGGACGGGCCTCGCTCCCGTCCCCAATAAAGGTAGGGGACACCTAAGCGACACATTAAATGCATCTTGTCCTGTAATACGGGCGATAAGCTCACAGTACTGTAGGGCTTTCCACCTCCTGTGTGCCACTGTGGCAGCCCCTTTCGACTATAAAAGGAGGCCCATGGCGTACTGGAGAGGGATTCAGCTCTTTTGAACTACGCTGCCACCATAGCTAGTTCGGGAGCTCAAGAACACTCAATACATCCACCAAAGCAGGACTAGGGTTTTATGCATCCTCGCGGCCCGAACCTGGGTAAACGCCGCGCCCCGGCAACCGTAGTAGGGATTCTTGTGATCCCATAGGTGTCGTTTCCCACCGACAAATAGTGAACCGTTTGCGATGGGCCGTGCATCGTAAACGTAGCACCACAGAATACCGACTGTGATGGCAATGCAAGCAGAAATGAGTAGGAGTACTGTAGGGGCCTATCCCCGTCGGTTTCTGGGTCGTGTGGGAAGGACCCCTCTATCGCCCACACTCACTTGCCGATGGTTCCAAATGCCGTCGCGGAAAGGGGTTAAAAACCGTTTGTTTAGGACCGACGCGCACCAGTGACTCTCTCTCGAAGCCTAATGATCTATACAACCCCCCCTTTGGCAACAAGTGCTAAAAAGCTCAAATAGGTATAGAGCTATTCGTCTCTCTAGGCACAATCCTCTGCAGCTCCTGGTGGTGATCTATGGCTAGCATCTCTGGTGTGCATAGATGGCGTTGAGAGAAGTGCATCTGCAAAAGCTTCTGCAGATCTCTACTGGGCTGGTGGAGTAGAGACTGGCGGTGGCATTGATGAAGCAGCAACTGGGGCAGAAACTGTAGTCCTCGTGTCTGCAACAAGTACAACAGCGGACCTGGATGCCCTAGGCACTATCTGGATTCTGTTAGTCATCGGTCTGTCATCTCCACTGTCCTCTGCAGCAACTCTAGCTGCATCAACATCATCCCTCAGGTTCTCCACTATGGGCTAAACCTCCGCGATCTTCACATCAGGATCATAAATCTTTGCCTTGACTACCCGCTCTAAGCTCTCCTGGTTCTTGGTGAGGTTGGCCAGACTTCGCTCAGTCCTCAGGGTTGCTTCTAGCAGATAAGTCATTTGATCGTTCTTTGTCTTAAGGTTGGCAATGGAAGCATTGGAAGCAAATGCTTCCTGGACTGCTTTAGCTGCAGCAGCTGCCTGTATCTTCTCTCGTGCCTCAACAGAAGTAGGGTGAGAAGGATCCATAACCACTACATTGTCCTTGATCTCTGGCAACAAAGGGAGATGCTTGCGATCAAGAACGTATGTGCTTCGTCCCAACCTTGGAGTTGATGAGCAACTGAACGTGCAGAGCAAAACCACATGGTATCTTTTGATTGGATGCAGTTCTCTTGATAGTTTGAACAATTAAGCTCATCACCTTGAACTTCTGAGGTGTGTCAAAGAGATGCAGAAGGTTGATGGAATGGCCAAAGATCATCTTGTCATCTCCAGATTTGGGCAACCGAGTGTGCCTCAATATAATGTTCATGGTGGCCAAACTAGATAGCAAATGCTTCAGGGATCCCAACTTGTGAGTTTGAAGATCTTTATCAGGAATAGTCTTATACATGTTCTTCATAGAATTGTGGTCTAAAAGTGCTAGTTATCGACTAGAGGGGGTGAATAGGCATTTTTTATGAAAGTCTTCAAGACAGGCAATGTCTTCGAAGACAAGCAAGCAAATAACACCTACACAGTATGAAGCAGAAGATAAACTACACTAGTCTAGCCATAGTCAAAGAGACAAAACAGATTAAGCACGAAGACAAATAGCATCTAGGTAGAACATATCAGAAATTGGAAGATAGTATGAAACCAGATGTGCCATCAGAGTGAACGACTTCACACAAAGAAGTCACCCGGAGCAGGCAAGCAATGACTTCATGAAGCTAAAATGTAAGTAAATGGGTGAAGGGATAGACCCAGTTGCTTGACGAAGATAAGGATTTGGTAGAGCAGTTCCAGTTGCTATGACAATTGTACGTCTGGTTAGGGAGGTTAAGATTGAACACATAAGACCGCGTCTTCACCATATTCCCCTTGAGCTAAGGTCACTTAGTCCTCGCCCAATTACTCAGGTAAGTCTTCAAGGTAGACTTCGAAACCTTCATAGACTTCATTCACCGGAGATCCACAATGACTCTTGGATCCCCAGAATGCGATGCCTAACCAACTGGAAGATCACAATATTCAAGTGTAATAAGTCTTCAGATCATGCGGACATGAAGACTTTAGTGATGCCAAACACTATTTGGGCTCTGGCTGTTTGGGTTTTGGCCTTGGAAGGATTCTCTCTCAAAGGCTTCAGAGGTGGGTTGCTCTCAAACGACAAAAGCCGTGCACTAACTCTAAGCAGCCACCAATTTATGGTGGAAGGGGGCGGATATTTATAGCCAGGGGGCAACCCGACATGATATGTCCGAAATGAACCTGGGTCATTGGGGAACCGACATGTGTCCAACTATCAGATTTCGAACACACGCGACAGCTTGACTTGGGCTACAAGTAAAGCTGACTAATCCAACTCAGGATAAGATTTTCTCTCACTGTCTTCACTCGAAGACATAGGATTTAGGTTGAGCATCATGTCAGTTTCTGACTTTGTTCACTTGGACCCCACTTGATAGTTTGGTGGTTCCTATGACTCAATAAAGAAGAATATGAAACTACGAAAGAAACTATGTCTTCGCACTCCATTTTCTTCAAGCGACGTTCTTCACACGTCATTATCTTCGGCGTGAATGTCTTCACGAACCACCATTGTCTTAAATGTCTTCATAAATTTTTAGGGGTCATTTTTGATGGGTACACCGAATCAATAGGGACTTCTACCTGTGTTCTCCTGTGAATCTCAGAAACACATTAGTCCCTCAACCATGTTTGTTGTCAATACTCCAAAACCAATTAGGGGTGGCACTAGATGCACTTACAATCTCCCCCTTTTTGGTGATTGATGACAAATTGGTTGAAGTTTTCAACGGGAATAAAAATATGTGAAAGTTAAAGAACGTGGTCATTGGCTTCATGAAGTTGAATGGGCTGTTGGAGATGTGCCCTAGAGGCAATCATGTATGATGATATTTCCTATGTGTTTATGAATAAAGATAGTCCCTGGACATTATCAATGGTGTGTATCAACAAGTACGCGACTTGTTTGTGGGACTATGCATTGTATGATGACTGTCCTAAAAGGTCCCTAGCCGAAAGGATCGTGTGGATGCGCAACCGAATAGACTAGCATATGACACGGTGGATGGCTCAGTCTCACTAGTCATGGAGCATTGGATACTAACCGGATAATATGGACTCGGAAGGATCTGGTCAGATATGACGTAATCAGATCTGAATCGAGATAAGGTCCGAGTCGGACAGACCCACCTATGAGACGCAGCGATATGTCATCTGTGAGTCTCTAGTACAACATACCTTCTATGTCCTAAGACCTGAGCTGGCGCATGTACTCGGGATGGTGACAGACCTGCTTTGGGCCAACCAAACGCTACTTCATGACTAGGTAGTTACAAAGGTAGGTTTTGGGCTTGTCCAGACCCATGCTGCGAGACATGGTCGAGCAAGATGGGTTTTGCCTCTCCGATCAGGAGAGATATACTTTGGGCCCCTCGTGTGACCTGACCAAGATAAGCATGGCCATGCGACAAGGATTATGAGATAATCCAATTTGTGGTCGGCATCATTGGAATGAGAAAGAGGTCGGGCTAGCACAAGAATTACAGACTCGCCTTGAGCCCGACAACGTATATCGTGTGGCAAAGGGAATAGAAGTGTGACACGTTGTACATGCTCGCCAACCGGCTTCATAGTCAACTTGGTGGTTGCACGCCTTGCTAGAGGCTGGTACCAGCCGAGCTGGTCGGAGGTGATCCGACCTGTGACCAAGCCAACTTGAACCTAAGGGGTCACGCGCTTAAGGAAAGTGAAAGTGCTAGTTATCGACTAGAGGGGGGGGGGGTGAATAGGCGATTTTTATGAAAGTCTTCAAAACACGAGGTCTTTGAAGACAAACGGATGAAATGAACCTATTGATAAGCAACGGAAGATAGACTACACTAGACAAGCTATAGTCAAGTAAGCAATGTAGTGAAAGTATGAAGACTATCAGCAGCTAGGTAGTATGGATCATGATGGAAGACAGTATGAAGCCTAACAGTAAATAGTCTTCACATAGTGAAGTCAATCAGATCAGACAGGCAAGCAACGACTACATGAAAACAAACTGAAAGGTAAAGGGAAGTGGGAGATAGAACTAGTTGCTTGGTGGAGACAATGATTTGGTAGACTAGTTCTAGTTGCTGTGACAACTATATGTCTGGTTAGGGACGTTGAGATTTAACTAAAAAGACCGCGTCTTCACCTGATTCCCCTTGAGCTAAGGACACCCAATCCTTGCCCAATCACTCTGGTAAGTCTTCAAGGTATACTTCCAAACCTTCACAGACTTCGTTCACCACCGATCCACAATGACTATTGGATGCTCAGAACGCAACGCCTAAACGGCTGGAGGATTCGCTGTCCTCAAGTGTAACAAGTCTTCAGGTCACGTCGACAGAAAGACTTCAGTGATGCCTAACACTCTTTGGCTCTGGGTGTTTTGGGCTTTGTCCTCGCAAGTATCTCTCTCTCAAATGCTTCAGAGGTGGGTTGCTCTCAAACAACAAAAGTCGTGCACTAACTCTGAGCAGCCACCAATTTATGGTGTAGGGGGCTGGCTATTTATAGCCAGGAGGCAACCCGACATGATATGTTCGAAATGACCTTGGGTCAGTAAGGAACCAACACATGCCCAACGGTTGGATTTCAAACACATGCAGCAGCTTTACTTGGGCTACAAGCAAAGCTGACTCATCCAGCTTTGGATAAGATTTGCTCTCATTGTCTTCGCTCGAAGACATAGGATTCTGGTTGAGCATCACATTAGTCACTCTGACTTTGTTCACTTGGGACCCACTTAACAGTACGGTGGTTCCTGTTATTCAACAAGGAAGAAAAGGAAACTACGAAATAACTATGTCTTCGCACTCCATAGTCTTCAAGTGAATGTCTTCATGTGTCATAACCTTCACCGTGAATGTCTTCACGAACCACCATTGTGTTCAATGTTTTCACACATTTTTAGGGGTCATCTTTGGTAGGTAAACCGAATCAATAAGGGAATACGACCTGTGTTATCCTGCAATTCTCACAAACACATTAGTCCCTCAACCAAGTTTGTCGTCAATACTCCAAAACCAACTAGGGGTGGCACTAGATGCACTTACAATCTCCCCATTTTTGGTGATCGATGACAAACTGGTTGAAGTTTTCAACGGGGATAAAAGTATTGAAAGTTAAAGATCAAAGTCGTTGTCTTCATAAGTTGCGAAAGGCTCCCCCTGAAGATGTGCATATAAGTAGTTTGCTTTTTAATGCAAATGCACATGGAAGGTTTTACTTTGTGGAGATCCTCTTCAACTTACGAAGACAATTCATCATGCATATATAAACATAACAAAGATAATGACATGCACAATGAAAAATGGGCGTGTGTAGAATGACTTAATGTGGAATTTATCATCGCATCACAAAGTAGCAGACGACCATCAAGTTTAAGTGTTACAACTCAAAAGCCAAATATTTTCAAAGCGGGAGTTGTAAGAACTTAGCAAAAATAATGCAACCACCCCATATCGACCCGCTTGAAGACTATCATCCTCATATGCTTCTCCCCCTTTTGTTAGTAATGAGTAAAAAAGGTTTGAAGACATAGATGATCTACTCGTTCACAGTTGGAGTAGAAGATGGAGCAGGGTCGACGTTGGAGTTTCGTGGTGCATAAGGGCCTGTAGCAGAATCGTGGTGTAGTGCAGCCAGAGTTGGTGAAGTTGCGTCATCTTCTTCATCGACGACTCTCACAACAACAGTTGCAGCCAAAGACGAATGTTCAGAATCTTCAATGGATGGTGTGCTACGCCAGCTTGCAGTTTGTGGAGGCCTGGAGTCAAACTTGAAGCTGTCTATGAAGCCATCTTCGCGAAGATCATCTTCAGAGAAGAGGAATGTGAGGCTCTTCCAGGACCGCCGACAGGCTTCATGTGCGATGAATGAGTTCTTGGTGGCCAAGTTGCGAATCCGATTAACATTCACCAAGAGACTCTGGATCTGACGCTTCAGCCAGTCATGATGCATGTCCTGCTTTTGATGTAAAGACACCAGAAGCTCACGGTCATTGAGGACACGAGGACGCTTCTGAGGCCTTTGAGCAATGGTGCTGGCAGTGGCTTCAGTGTTGGCAAGGTGCGACATATGCAAGTTCCCAGCCAGAGGATAAGCATGAGTTGCAACATTGGGCACATGATTCCCTTCAATAGGCTACATGAAGCTTTGGAATTCTGCATTCTGAAGGTGGAGTGGCTTCTTTGCTGGCTCGAGGTAGATGGCGTCAATGGACATATCAACATCAGGCAGAAATACAATATGGTTGCGTGCTGAAGGTTGATAGTCGATGGTTGAATGAAGCTTGATCAAGCGCATCACCCATGGAGCATAAAGTTTCAAGCCAAAGAGATCAATCCCAGAAGCAGCAAGTTGTCGGATGAAGAAATCCCGAGTGTTGAATCTGATGCCGTTGATGATATAGAAAACCAATGTCTTCATGCCGCCTTCGAGTTTAGCTTCAGAAGAGTTTCCTTTGATTGGACAGGGAGTACGCCTCAGAATATGATAGACTGTGCATGGCAAGTACTCAAGTTCCTTAATAAAGAACTCCTTGGGGTATTTGGCGTCTTGGGGCAATGGCTTCATCATGCTCAACATTTGGCACATGTTGGGCTCTCGCTTCTGAAAGATGCTTTGCAGTTCGTCTAGATGAAGCCGACAACCCGGTTTGTACAACTCACCTGGAGTGGGCAGGGAGGTAAGCTCAATGATGTCCCGAGCTTTGGCTTCATGATGAATATCTGCTGTCATCCACTCAAGGACCCAAGTCTTCAGATCCCTGTTGTAGCCTCGAATGTGCAATGTTGCATATAACTGGAGCAGAAGTTCTTCATTCTAGTGCTCCTTGTCAGTCACAAATGGTAGCAGCCCAACATCCTGAAAGCAATCAAGGGCCTCTTCGAGGCATGGCAGCCCAGCCATATCATCACAATCCAGACGCTTATGCGGAAAAATCTGGTCCTGGTTGTATAAGATGCAAGAGTAGTATCTTCGCAGCTGATGGCTCCCAAAACCTGTTAGAGGATATCTTTGGCTTTGTGTACGGGTTCTTGGCACTGTCAAAGAAGGTGTTTTGCTTTCTGAAGCCGAGCACACTGAACGAGCCCTAAGTTGTCACAACACTTGGAAGCCTTGGCAATCTTGGCTTAGGCTTCTAAACATGAGGCCTCTGCTTCACATGATAATCATATTGCGGCCTGGGAGCAGTGGGTGGAACCATGATAGTCCATCTGACAGTCACCAACTCACCACGATTGAACGCGTTTTCCATAGTATGAGGCCTTGGTGGAGGAACGACGTCATCAGAGATGATTGGCGGCACAATGGTGTCAGTAGCCGAATTGGCTTCGGGCTCCACATTATGTTCAGCCATGACAGTGTCATTGGCTTCAGTATTCTTGGTTGTGGCAGCCTCATTGTTTTCAACCTCCATCTGTTCAACAACTAGAGGGTCAGGCACAATCACATTCTCTTCTCGAATGACTGGATCACTAGCAGGGGGTGTGGCTTCTCTTTCTTCTTCGGCTAATGGAGCCGGAATGTCTTCAGCAGTTTTTGCTTTAGACTCAGAAGCAGACACAGAAGGGGTGGCTTTAGGGAACACTTGACGTGCCACTGAGCTATTGTGTTGCACATCCTCTTCTGGAATGCTTGTCATGGAGACCTCTGGCCTGAGGCCTTTGCGAAGCCTGCGAAATGCTGGCGACGCCTTTGGAGATGGGGTGGTCTATTCCATGAAGTTGTCATCATCAAGCACCGGAGTGGTGACTTGAGGTGGTGGAGTACGTGGGGTCTTGTCTTGTAGAGGGGTGTCTTGTTGTTGTTTCTCAACCCATGAGCCATCTTGAGCAACTGGCATCAAGGGACGACCAATGCTAATAAGTTCACTGCTCGTGAGAGCAGGCGATGATACCGACTTGGGTTCAAGCTCAGGAAGGACTTCATCATCATTCACATTATCTTCGCAACCAATGTCTTCAGCTGTGATGGGGTCAACAACTGGAATCTCTTCACTTTCTGGAGCCTCTGTGGAAGCAGGCTCATGCATCACTAGATGACGCTCTTGGTTGGTAGAGGCAGGGAGAGCAACAGAGATTGGTTCAATGTTGAGGGGCTCTGGGGCGGCAGCATGCTCTGTCCTTGAAGACTTTGAAGCCTTTGTCTTCAACTTCTTCTTGGAGGGAGCACCATCAGAGGTGTCTTTGAGGTCCCTCTTTCTAGCTTTGGCTTGCCTTGTCTTCCTCAGCTCGGAAGCTGCTGAAGGGACCTTTGGCTTCGAACCAGTCATGCTGGTAGGGAAGAAAATGCTAGGTTGTTCCTGCCTTTGACCTTCAGGTATGGCTTCAGCAGATTTCTTCTTTTTCTTGGCAGCCATCTTGGGGTCGATGCCAGGACGCCCAAGAGCCTTTCTCTTCTCAGCTTCATTGTGCGCTTGCACACACTTCTGCGCGTAGTACTTCATGCGCTTGCGTGAGCCTTTGGCTTCTTCATGCTTCTTGTTAAATTCGGCCTTGAGGTCATTCATCATCTTCTTAAAGATTTGCACATCAGCCACACTGACCTTGGTCATGTGCTTCTTTAAATGTGCATTTTCATAGTCTATCTTGTTCTTGAGCTCGACAATTTTCTGAGCCAGAGCAATTTCATTTGCAATGGCTCCATGAAAGGTGACGTTGACGTCCACTGGCAGCTACAGATTATCAATGTTGATGCTCTGGTCCTCAAACCATTCATCAATGAAGTTGTTCAGAATGTCAGCATCAAAGAGAGGCAGATCATGGAAGATCTCAGCCTCTTGCTTGCTCTTGATCAACATCTCTAGAGCTTCATCACCAAGATCTTCATCACTAGACATATCAATGCTATTGTTTTCATTGCGCAGAACGTCAGCTAGAGTTAGGTCATGCCCTGAAATCTTCTTGGGCTTCTTGGTCTTCTTTGTCTTCCTCGAGACACGAGACAAGTCTTCAGATTGCACACTAGGTTCAGGAGGTGCAGTCATCAATGGCTTCACAGTCGAAGCTTTTGGTGCTGTAGAGGGCTTTGAAGCTTTTGACTTCTTCTTCTTCTTCTTCTTCTTCTTCTTCTTCTTCTTGTTCTTGTTCTTCTTCTTCTTCTTCTTCTTCTTCTTCTTCTTCTTCTTCTTCTTCTTCTTCTTCTTCTTCTTCTTCTTCTTCTTCTTCTTCTTCTTCTTCTTCTTCTTCTTCTTCTTCTTCTTCTGCTTCGATGGTGCAGGTGCATCCTCAGAGTCTGCATCCTCAGCAGATTGCTCTACCGTGGCCCTCTGAGTAGCAATATGGGAGAGGAACCCATCGAAGCTATTAAAGGGGCCGATGACATTAGGATTGGCGTCATGTGTGCCATCCGGCCTTGGAGCAGACAAACCAGGGTTGAAGTGGAGTCCTCCTTTGTGAACTGAAAGTTGCGCTTGAAGAGATTGTCGTCACGACACCATAGAAGAGATGATGGGTCGGCATTTTCTGGCTGAGGTCCTCGGACCATGCAAGGATAGAAGCCTTGGGCAATAGCTTCAGGCTTCGACTTGGGTTGCAGATTCTTGTAAAGAATAGCGCCCCATGGGCGCTTGATAGCATTCTTTTCAGCATATTCAGGAGTGACGAAGTTGCACTTGAACCACTATTCATCCCAATATCTTTGGATCCATTGTATTCTGGTCTTGCACTGATTGTAGCTCTCCTCTGGGATCTGACTTGTACAATTCAAATAGACCGGGAGGCAGATCCAGAGCAGCGTTTCCACGGTGCTGCCTGCCACCCTTCCTTGCAGATTTCTCAGTAGCCATAATATTCCGGTAGAGAGGCTTCAAGACAGTGAAAGGCTTCCGTCTACTTGTCAAACAAGAACTGGCTTCAGGGGAGTCAATATGATGCTATAAGAATTCTGCAAATGAATGCAGACTATGAGAACCAAGGGATTCTCCCACAGACATGTACCTATGATAGCATTAGAGATGCGAGGGAAGGGGAAGAGGTCATATGCATTCTCAGAAGATTTTGAAGATAAATCAGTTTGAAGACATTGACCTCATAGTGCAAAGACATTCACTTATTTGAAGTGATTTGGTTCCAGATTTGTACGAATCCATGAATAAGTACAAGTGAGGAATCTAACTAGTTATGAAGCCTAAGTGAATATTCTTTGCAAGATATGAGATTCAGAAAGAGAAAGATCCAGATTTGGAAGTGTAGAAACCACTTTTGGTTCAAGTGGATGGATTTGACAGATCAAAAAGGCTATAGAAAGTGAGACTTATTTACCATAGATGAACTGCTAGATGAGGCAGAACGGATGCTGAGAAGTCCAATCTCCGACGTCCTAAATTGGCGGCGGAAGACACCTACGGCGGTGGCCGAGAGGACGAGGTCCACGGCCGGCGTGAGGACGGTGTCGAAGAGGTTGCGGTAGCTAAGCGCTTCGTCTCCGGCGGCGACACGAGCTAGCGGTGGCGCTAGGGTTTGAGCGAGATGGTGAGGTGGAAGAGGAGATAATGACCACGCGTGGGTGTGTATTTATAAGGTAAAGGGTTGCACAGCACAATTACGCAGGTGCCCCTGGCGGTTCACATCTGATGGACACATGGCATGCATGCAACTCATTGAGAATTGCTCCATGTTCCCTCGCACGCCTGGTTTGTCGGGTGGTCGTTCCGGCTTCTCCGGTATCCAGGCAAAAGAGATATGGCATTAAAAAACATACTTAAATGTGTGTCTCTATATCTTCAGCTGACAAGGATGCAGCGAAGACATTCGACATGTGTCAACAGAATGCATACTATATAGATAGAATTTGAGGAAGAAGCACAGAAGGAGTTAGGGTCCGATAAAGTTCACTTCGTTCAGAAAATGGCAAGTTTGAAGACATAGCTATAAGTGAATGCTATAGAGGACGGAACACATATAAATATATATCGAGAAGATCAAATCAACATTGTGAAGATAAATCTTGAAGTCAAATCAATGTTGAAGACAAACCAAATTTTAAGATAATGCAATCATGACGCCAAATGAAAATCTTCGAGAAGGTTTGGTGGTGGCGTTACCCACCGTATAGGAAGTATTAGACCCAGACACGACGCACAATTATCGTGGTGCTCCGAAGTCAAATTCCGCGTTAATGTATTCACACTTAGAGGTTAAGTCTTCATTAATTGAAGATATACGTTACTTCGTGTGTTGCACATCTAAGTCATCAACATGCATAAGCGTTAGGATGTGCGTCCATTCATGGGACATTCGAGGATTCCAAGATATTTAGCTCACACTGCAGCTTGCAAAACCTTTTCTCATCAAAGGGCGTTGTGAAGATATCTGCCAATTGCTCTTCTGTGTTGATGTGAATGATATCAATGTCTTCTTTCATGACATGATCTCTGAGAAATTGATGACGGATTTGAATGTGCTTTCTCTTTGAGTGTTGAACTGGATTGTTGGCAATCCTGATGGCGCTTTCATTGTCGCAGTAGAGTGGTACATGCTTCAGGTGGATGCCATAGTCCTTGAGAGTTTGCTTCATCCATAGAAGCTGAGCGCAGCAAGATCCAACAGCAATATCTTCAGATTCAGTAGTGGAGAGTGATACACAGTTCTGCTTCTTTGAAGACCAACAGACAAGAGATCGTCCAAGAAAGTGCATGTGCCAGATGTGGACTTGCGATCAACCTTGTCTCCTGCATAATTAGCATCTGAGAATCTAACTAGATCAAACTCTGAGCCCGTTGGATACCATAATCCTAGTGTTGGGGTGTGAGCCAAATATCGAAGAATTCGCTTCACAGCTAAGTGATGCGATTCCTTTGGCGCCGCTTGGAATCGGGCACACATGCAAACGCTAAGCATTATATTAGGCCTAGATGCACATAAGTAGAGTAAAGAACTAATCATGGAGTGGTATACCTTCTGATCGAACTCTTTACCATTGTCGTCGGGGCCCAGTTGGCCTTTGGTTGGCATTGGCGTCGTGTACCCTTTGCAGTCTTGCATTCCAAACTTCTTCAGGCAATCTTTGAGGTATTTTTCTTGTGATATGAAGATGCCATTTATCTGCTGACGGATTTGAAGACCAAGGAAGAATTTCAGCTCACCTATCATGGACTTCTGATATTGCTCTTGCATCATGTACCCAAACTCATCACTGTATCTCTTATCAGTGCAGCCAAAGATAAAGTCATCCACATAGATTTGGCATACAGACAGTTCACCATCATATGTCTTCGTGAAGATAGTGGGATCTAGAGAACCAGGTTTGAAGCCTTTGCTCTTCAGGAAGTCTTTGAGTGTGTCATACCAAGCGCGAGGAGCTTGTTTGAGGCCATACAGTGCCTTGTTGAGCTTGTATACCATGTCAGGACGCTTTGGGTCTTCAAAGCCAGGTGGTTGTGCAACATACACTTCTTCATAAATTTTGCCATTGAGAAAGGCACTCTTTACATCCATTTGGTACATAAGAATGTTGTTGTGGTTGGCATAGGCTAGCAGTATGCGAATGGCTTCAAGCCTAGCCACAGGAGCAAAAGTTTCATTGAAGTCAAGCCCTTCAATCTGTGTGTAACCTTGAGCAACGAGACGAGCCTTGTTTCTGAAAACTTGACCATGCTCACCTTGTTTGTTGTGATATATCCATTTGGTGCCGATGATATTGTGCTTGCGAGGATCAGGACGCTTAACTAGTTCCCATACATTGTTCAGCTCAACCTGTTGAAGCTCTTCTTGCATAGCTTTAATCCATTCAGGTTCCATGAAGGCTTCATCAACTTTCGTGGTTTCAGATATAGAGACAAATTGAAAGTGCCCACAGAAATTTGCTAGCTGTGTTGCTTTTGAACGAGTAAGTGGACCAGGTGCATTGATGCTATTAATTATCTTCTCAATCTGGACTTCATTTGCTACTCGAGGATGTACTGGATGAAGATTTTGCCCTTGCTGATCATTGTCTTCATCTTCAGTATTGGCTTCAGGATGAGCATTGTCTTCATGCTGATTAGGTGCATAAATGACGATTTCCTCTTCAGCTTGTTCCTCTAAAGGTATGATTTCTCCAGTACCCATAAGCTTGATAGATTCACTTCGTGTAGCTTCATCTAGAACATTTGGCAGGTGCTCTCTTTGCGAGCCGTTAGTCTCATCGAACTGCACATCCACAGTTTCAACCACTTTGTAGTGAAAGAGGTTGAAGACTCTGTAGGAGTGCGAATCCTTTCCGTAGCCAAGCATAAAACCTTCATGTGCTTTCGGTGCAAATTTTGAAGTGTGATGCATATCCTTGATCCAGCACCTAGCACCAAAGACTCTGGAATAGCTGACATTTGGCTTCTTACCAATCAGGAACTCATATGATGTCTTCTTCAGGAACTTGTGAAGATAAACACGATTGATGATGTGGCATGCTGTATCAATGGCTTCAGGCCAGAATTTCCTTGGAGTCTTGTACTCATCAAGCATCGTTCGTGCCATCTGAATGAGGGTTCTGTTCTTGCGCTCCATGATGCCATTTTGCTGAGGTGTGTATGGAGCAGAGAACTCATGTGTGATGCCCAATGTATCAAGATAAGTGTCGAGGCCGATGTTCTTGAATTCGGTGCTGTTGTCACTTCTGATGTGCCTGATCTTGATGCCATAGTTGGTCATGGCCCGATTGGCGAATCGTCTGAAGACGTCCTGCACTTCAGTCTTGTAGAGAATTATTTGCACCCATGTATATCTTGAGTAATCATCAACAATGACGAAACCATAGAGGCATGCAGTGGTAGTAAGGGTAGAGTAGTGAGTAGGGCCAAATAAATCCATGTGAAGCAACTCGAAGGGACGCGTTGTTGTCATGATTGTCTTCGAGGGATGCTTGGCCCTAGTCATCTTTCTGGCTTCACATGCACCACATAGATGATCCTTCTTGAACTTGACACCCTCGATGCTAATGACATGCTTCTTCTTCGTGAGAGTGGGCAAGTTTCTCATGCCCGCATGCCCTAGTATCCGATGCTAGAGCGAGAACTATGAAGCTTTTGCCAGAAGACATACGGCCAGCTGTGGTCCTTGCTTTTACCAGTGTGAGCAAATGTGATGTGACTTTTGTTAGATGGACGTAGGGTTGAATCCATAAGAAGACTTCGATCACCAGTCATGTGGTTAGTGCATCCACTGTCTATAATCCACTCAGTAGCCTTCGGAGTCGTACCCTATAGTGGAGTTTGGGGGATAGGCTTCACAAATAGAAGTGTGAAGCATAAACATTTGAGAAACAAGCATACTATCAAAGTTCAGATCCTTGTTAGGGTAGACAGGATGATTGTCAAGAAATCTTGGGACGAAATACATAGTAAGACCATTTTGGCATTTTATCTTGTGTCCCACAAGATGTTTTAGGTTCCCAACATAAGCGTCAGAAGCTTTTGATTTCTGGCTGGAGACCATTTCCTGCAAAAGAGAGTTAATTCTTCTTAACCACCTACATCTTCAGGGGTGGCTTAGAAGCAATGAGTCTAAGTGCAGCATATGAGAACTTTGGCTTTGAAGCCCTAGCAAATAGTCTTGCAGGTGGTGAATAATACTCATAAGAATAAGAAGAAAAGTTCTTGGTCTTATGAAAATAGCGATTTGATGAAACACGCTCATATTCATAAGTCCGAGTATGGTTTCCCTGCAAAACATTGCCGTTAGGGTGACCCTAGTAGGTCCTCTGTCTGTATGAAGCCTTTGGACCATATGAAGCTTTTGGTATGTGGTTTGTCTTCCTCCCAGGTGGTGTCATGATGACATTCACAGGAAGCTTCTCAAGACAGCTTTTGGGGACCCAGATCTTCTTCAAAGGTGGTCCATTCTTGCAGTTAGTACCAATATACGTGGCAAACACTTCGCCATTTTTGAACAGTTTATAATTTGTATCAAAGGATTCATCGATGATAATGGGGTTAGCACAAGTGAAGCCAGATAAGGTAGATGGATCCACTGAAGGTCCCTTTGCAGCAACCCATGTGGTTTTTGGGTACTTCTCAGGCTTCCAGTAAGAACCATCAACATTCATTTTCCTCTGGAACCCAACACCCTCTTTCCTAGGGTTTCGGTTCAGAATCTGTTTCTTGAGGACATCACATAGTGTCTGATGCCCTTTGAGGTTTTGTACATCCCTGTTTCAAGCATGTCTTCAACCTAGCATTCTCATCAGCAATAGTAGTGGTATCGTCAGAAGAGGGGTTAGTTACCACATCAGCAGTTGAAGATATTGCAACAGTAGCAACCGTAGAACATTCAGCAACAGATACAACATTATCACGCTCAAGAAATTTTAAACATGGTGGCTCCAAGTCTTCCTGAGCGGAACTGATCTGTTGAGCATGAAGTGAATCGTTCTCCTTTTGAAGATCTTCATGAGATGCTCTCAGATTCTCAAGTTCTTGCTTCCTTTGAAGATAATCATAGGAAAGCTTCTCATGAGTAGCTGAGAGAGTTCCATGACAACTTTCAAGTTCTTCATACTTAACGTGAAGATTTTTCGTGTCTTCAAATAAGGACTGAGTTTGATTCATTTCCGCGTCCAACAGGTCATCTCTTTTGTCTAGCAACTTTTGAATATGTTCCATAGCAGTTTGTTGTCCAGTTGCAATTTTAGCAAGCATTTTGTAGCTAGGTTTGGATTCACATTCAGAGTCATCTTCACTGGATGTTTGAAAGTAAGCATCGCGTAAGTTTACCTTGGCACCATGTGCCATGAAGCAGTAGGTCGGAGCAGAGTCATCCTCATCATCGGCTTCAGCATCAGTGAGGGGTCCATTGTCTTCGGTGTTGAAGATGGACTTGGCGACATAAGTCGAAGCTAGAGCCAGGCTTTCCATTCCTGAATCGGACTCCTCCTCAGACTCCACCTCTGCCTCCCCAGAAGCAGACTCCTCCTCTGAATCCATCTCCTTGCCAACAAACGCATGAGCCTTGCTGGACGAGCTCTTCTTGTGAGATGAAGACTTCCATGACGACTTTGAGGATTTCTTCTTATTCTTGTCGTTAGAATCATATTCCTTGCTCTTCTACTTCTTCTTACATTCCTTGTCCCATTGAGGACACTCAGAGATGAAGTGACCGGGCTTCTTTCATTTGTGGCATGTTCTCTTCTTGTGGTCATGACTGGAAGTTTCATCATTTCTTGAGCTGGATCTTGAAGAATTTCCGAAGCGATTCTTCTTGGAGAAATTCTAGAACTTCTTCACGAGCATAGCTAGCTCCTTTCCAATGTCTTCAGGATCCCCAGAAATGCAGTCAGATTCTTTTTCAGATGAGGAAACAACCTTTGCCTTCAAAGCACGGGTTCGGCCATAGTTGGGGCCATAGATGTCTCTCTTCTCAAATAACTAGAACTCATGTGTGTTGAGCCTCTCAAGTATGTCAGACGGATCAAGATCTTTGAAGTCAGGATGTTCTTGCAATATCAAGGCCAAGGTGTCGAATGAGCTGTCAAGTGATCTCAGGAGCTTCTTGACGATTTCGTGCTTGGTGATCTCAGTGGCGCCAAGTGCACGAAGCTCATTTGTGATATCAGTGAGGCGATTGAATGTGAGCTGGACATTCTCATTGTCGTTTCTCTTGAAGAGGTTGCGAAGAACATCAATCCTTGAATCTCTCTGAGTTGAGACGCCTTCGTTGACCTTGGAGAGCCAGTCCCAGACCAGCTTCGCAGTTTCCAGTGCACTCACACGACCGTACTGTCCTTTGGTTAGATGACCACAGATGATGTTCTTGGCAGTCGAATCCAGTTGAATGAACCTCTTGACATCAACAGCGGTGACACCTTCACCGACCTTGGGAACCCCATTCTTGACGACATACCAGAGGTCGACATCAATGGCTTCAAGATGCATGCGCATCTTATTCTTCCAGTAGAGGTAATCAGTGCCATCGAAGACCGGGCACGCAGCGGAGACCTTGATTATCCCTGCAGTCGACATAGCTAAAACTCCAGGTGGTTAAACCGAATCACACAGAACAAGGGAGGACCTTGGTCTGATACCAATTGAAAGTGCTAGTTATAGACTAGAGGGGGGTGAATAGGCGATTTTTATGAAAGTCTTCAAAACATGAGGTCTCTGAAGACAAACACATGAAATGAACCTATTGATAAGTAGCAGAAGATAGACTACACTAGAAAAGCCATAGTCAAGTAAGCAATGTAGTGAAAGTACGAATACTATCAGCAGCTAGGTAGTATGGATCAGGATGCAAGACAGTATGAAGCCAAACAGTGAATAGTCTACACACAGTGAAGTCATTCAGATCAGACAGGCAAGCAATGACTTCATGAAAACAAACCGAAAGGTAAAGAGAAGTGGGAGATAGAACCAGTTGCTTACTGGAGACAATGATTTGGTAGATCAGTTCTAGTTGCTGTGACAACTGTACGTCTGGTTAGAGAGGCTGAGATTTAACTCAGAAGACCGCGTCTTCACCCTATTCCCCTTGAGCTAAGGACATCCAGTCCTTGCCCAATCACTCTGGCAATTCTTCAAGGTATACTTCCGAACCTTCATAGACTTCGTTCACCGGCGATCCACAATGACTCATGGATGCTCAGAATGTGACGCCTAACCGGCTGGAGGATTCACTATCCTCAAGTGTAACAAGTCTTCACGTCACACAGACAGAAAGACTTCAGTGATGCCTAACACTCTTTGGCTCTGGATGTTTTGGGATTTGTCCTCGCAAGGATCTCTCTCTCAAATGCTTCGGAGGTGGGTTGCTCTCAAACGACAAAATCATTGCACTAACTCTGAGCAGCCACGAATTTATGGTGTAGGGGGTGGGCTATTTATAACCAGGAGGCAACCCGACCTGATATGTCCTAAATGACCCTAGGTCACTAAGGAACCGACATGTGTCCAACGGTTGGATTTCAAACATACGCGACAACTTTACTTGGGCTACAAGCAAAGCTGGCTGATCCAGCTTTGGATAAGATTTGCTCTCATTGTCTTCGCTCGAAGACATAGGATTCTGGTTGAGCATCACATTAGTCACTCTGACTTTGTTCACTTGGACCCCACTTAACAGTACAGTGGTTCCTATGACTCAACAAGGAAGAAAAGGAAACTACGAAACAACTATGTCTTCGCACTCCATATTCTTTGAATGAATGTCTTCATGTGTCATGATCTTCATCGCGAATGTCTTCACGAACCACCATTGTGTTCAATGTCTTCACACATTTTTAGGGGTCATCTCTGGTAGTTAAACCGAATCAATAAGGGACTACTACCCGTATTATCCTGCAATTCTCACAAACACATTAGTCCCTCAACCAAGTTTGTAGTCAATACTCCAAAACCAACTAGGGGTGGCACTAGATGCACTTACAGAAAGGAACCTGTGAGGACCGATCCGACTCCATGAGTCAGATGTGATCCTACTCGGACTCGGATATAGGTCCAACAGACTTTGTGCTTTAGGATCCGTGGGAGGCCAAGTGTAGAGTCCGCGACAGATGCCTATGTATAGTGGGGGTGCGGCACACTCATTTGGTTGATCGCTTCGGCGCTATCACTAGGGTTTGCATGTGTTGCGAATAGCCACCTCCACTCGCCGCTTGTGTGAGCAGACCTAGCAGTCCACCGCACGGTGTTCCTCCTGCATGCGTGAATATCGTTAGAGGTGGTGCACCTACACCGCTTTGGTGAACTTGTGCGTGGGATCTGATGACCGACTGTTCGAAGGAGATCAGACGAGGAGTAGACGAACCATGCGTACGCTCTGCCCCAACTCTTCTTCTGCTGCACGGCACTGCGCGTCTAGTGGCAACGATTTGTGATCAATCTCCCATAGCATGTTCTTGGATGATTTGCGCGTAGGAAATTTTAATTTGCAGTTGACGCACCCTACCGTAGAATCCAACATGGCCCCCTGAAGATGTGCATATAAGTAATTTTCCTTTGAATGCAAATGGACATTGCAGGTTTTTCTTTGTGGAGATCTTCCTCTGTTCATGATGTAAAATCATAGTGCATACAAGAATATATTGAAGATAATGATATGCACAATGATAAATGGGCGTGTGCAGAATGATTTCATGCACATAAGATAGAAATTTAACTACATAATCAAAAAAGCAGAAAATGTAGCAGACGTCCCATCTAGAGTTAAGTGTTCAACCTCAAAAACCAACAGTTCACGAATGAGAGTTGCAATACTTAACAAAAATATAGCACCCGACCCAATAGACCCGCTTGAAGACTATCAACCCATATGCTTCTCCCCCTTTTGTCATCAAATTACCAAAAAGGAATGAAGACATGGGGTCTCTAAGCATTCCCTGGAGGTGTTGGTGAAGATGTTGGGGCAGCCGTGTTGACAATGGAGTTGGGTGGTGCAGAGGGGCCTGATGCGGCGTGTTGGTGTAGTGAAGCCATATCGGGTGAAGTAGTGTCGTCCTCCTCATCAATGACGCATGCAATGACAATTGGAGTGGATGATGAGTAGTCAGAATCTAAAATGGAAGGTGCAGAACACCACTTAGCTGATTCAGGGGGCTTGAAGTCGAATTTGAATCTCTTTGTGAGGCCATTTACAATAAAATCATCTTTAGAACAGATCATTGTGAGGCTCTTCCAAGCATGCCTGCAGGCTTCATGAGCAACAGAAGAGTTCTTGGTGGAGAGGTTGCGAATCTGATTGACATCCATAAAAAGACTTTGCATCTGATGATACATCCAATCATAATGCCTATCATGCTTCTGATGTAGAGAGACTAATAGTTCTCTATCATTGAGTACTCGATCATGCTTCTGAACCCTGTGAGGAACTGTGTTGGTGGTTGCATCAGTGTGAGCACAATGCGGCAGACGAAGCTGACCGACAAGTGGACCAGCAGCAACAGGATTTGGCACATGGGTGGCTTCAAGAGGGGCAGATAAGCTTTGGTGGGAAGCATTGTCTTCACGGAGTGGCTCTTGGGCAAGCTGTGGATAGATGGCTTCATGTGACATATCCACTTCAGGCAAGAAGACAACATGATTACGTGCTGAAGCTTGATAGTTGTAGTTGAGTGAAGCTTAATCAGCCGCATAATCCATGGAGCATAAAATTTATTGCCAAAGAGATCAATGCCTGAAGCTGCCAGCTGCCTGATGAAGAAATCATGCGTATTGAAGCAGATGCCATTGAGGATATAGAAAATCAAAGTCTTCATGGTGCCTTCAAGCTTCGTAGAGGATGAGTGCCCTTTGATTGGCCACAGATTATGCCTCACAATATGGTAGATGGTGCGGGCAAAATACTCGAGGTCATTGACAAACAAGTGAGTGGGGTACTCAGCATCTGCAGGCAATGGCTTCATCATGGACAACATTTGGCTCATATTGTGTTCTGGCTTTTGGAAGATGCTTACTAACTCCTTTCAATGGGCTTCACAACCTGGCTCATATAAATCACCAGGAGTGGGCAGGGATGTGAGCATGAGGATATCCTGAGCTTTGGCTTGATGAAGATCGTCACATGTCATCCACTCAAGGACGCATGTCTTCAGATCCCTGTTGTAGCTTGATATGTGCAAAGTTGCTATCGGCGTCCTGGGAACGGGGGTCCCCAGACTTGCCTGCCTGCGGCCCATGGCGTGGCTCCACCAGCGGCCCTGTACGGCCCATCTTCATCAGCGAACACTCAAGACCCTCGCGAGGGGCTGAGCCTCGCGAGGCGGACGACACATGACCTCCTCGAGGGCGGCCTCACCAGGCTGGCTCGTGAGGGGCAGAGAGATCAAGGCGAGGGGCACCTCGCGAGGTCCCTGTGACGCAAGCCATGACGACCAAGGCCAGGCGGGCGCCAGCGCATGCAGCGTACTCGTTTCCTCTTTGGTGCTAAAGAGGCAAGCGCAGGCGAGGAGTCCCGAGGCATCAGGCAAAGGTTTCCATATCGGTGCAACAAGACCAAGACCAGCAGGACGGCAGGACAGAGGTCACCGTGGAGCCCAGGACGGCGTCACCACCAGAACCTTTGGCAGGCAAACACCACCTTCAGTCAGGATAACTTGTACTAGTTGTCTCCCTTAAAATTTTTCCGTTGTTGGATCCCTTCCCGCCTACATTTGGGAATAGGACCAGGGCCTCTATAAATAGGACTACCCACCACAGTAGGAGGCAACTGATCTTGGACCATTCAGATCATCCTCTACCACACAAGCTCACCGAGCTCAAGGACATCTCTCCTCAGGAGGCTGTTCTTCCCTTGTACTTGTTCATCCTCAGCCCAAGAGGCAATCCACCACACCACACTGGAGTAGGGTAGTACACCACATCGGTGGCCCGAACCAGTATAAACCCTGTGTCCTTTGTTCTGCGAGTTCGATGTGCTGAGCTTTGAGAATGTGGTGAGAGCGTGAGTTAGGGGGAGGAGAGATCTTCGTGTGCACCCCAGTGTTCGAAGCTCAAAGGTTTTGCCGGAACCCGAAATACGACATTTGGCGCGCCAGGTAGGGGTGCGCCGATGCTTTCCTTCCGGTGATCCATGTTCCACCGCTCCACCGCATCCATGGCAGACGCGCGTCGAGCCCGCACCGACCACCGGGCCGCCCTCGCCGCCCGTGTCGCATAGACGGCCCCTGTCGGCGGGCCTCCCCGTCATTCTCCGTCGCCCGCTGCCAACGCCGCCACCAGCCCGGCGGGAAACGAGCAGTAAGCGTCCTCGCTGCACCCCTCCATGCGGCTGGACGGCCGCACCGCCACTCCATCGCTAACTCCGGCCGGCTCATCGTCTCACGCTCGACGCGCACACACGGACGTGTAGGCCGCGCTGCTCATGGCACGCGAGCTCCTGCGCTACCTCCCGGTCGACGACCTCTACGAGGACTTGCTGGACCGCATCGCCGAGCTCGTCAGTGCCGCTGGGGGCTCTCCCGCACCATCCCTCTTGCTGCCTCGCCCTCCGCCAACTGCGGGTGACGTAGCCCATGGGGAGCCTCCGCCACCTCCACCCCAAGACGGTGCCCTGGCGCCAAGGTGCGCGGCCCCCTGGCGTGACCCACCGTGTCGGGCGCCCGCGCGAGAAGAAGGAAGCTGCCAAGAGGTTCCCCGGCCACAAGAAAATGCTCCTACGCTCCCAGCACCACCACGGCAAGACCGCGTGGCACCTGCGGTGGCGGTGAGCGGACATCAAGGGCATGCTCCGCATCTACAAAGGGCCCCGGTGGCCACAGCAGGCTGCCGCGCCTTCACTCCAGAGCTGCACAGCGTCGTTTGGCCGGGCAAGTTCAAGCCGAACCCGCCTCCTCCCTATGACGGCACCCCCGACCCTGCGGAGTTCTTGCAGCTCTACGAGCTGAGCATCGAGGCGGCCAACGGTGACGAGAAAGTCATGGCGAACTGGTTCCCCATTGCTCTCAAAGATGGTGCTTGCTCGTGGCTCCTAAACCTGCCCCCGGGCTCGATCTCCTCCTGGGGTGAGATGCGCGACCACTTCGTCGCCAACTTCCAGGGCACTCGCGACCGCCCGCCGGCCACGGGTGACCTATGCCGCATTAAGCAGCAGCCAGGAGAGACCATGGAGAAGTACATCCAGCGCTTCAACAACGTTTGTCTCAAGATCCCCAAGGTGACGGATGAGGCCATCATTTCAGCGTTTTCCGATGGCGTCCGCGACGTCAAGATGAAGGAGGAACTCGCCATCCACGAGGAGCTATGCACGGCTCTAGAGCTGTTCAACATGGCGACCAAGTGCGCAAGAGCTGAGGAAGGGCGCCTTTCCCTCCTCGGGCTCCCTGCTACCGACCGAGAGGAGAAGAAAGCCAAGGCCAAGGACGTGAAGCGCAAGGGGGTGGCCATGCTCGCGGCGGAGCCAGACACGAAACGCGGCGAGGACCACCCCGAGTCGCCCAAGAGCAATGTTCCGTTCTGTGCATCCACAATGTACACAACCACAACACCAACGATTGTCAAGAGCTCAGGGCCATTCGAGATGGACGCTTCGGTCGACTCCCCGAGCGCAAGGACCGGAGCTACGGCCGAGGAGGAGGATGAGGTGGAGGACGTTGGGACGATCAGGGCCCCCGCTAGGAGTGGCGTGACCGGCCTCGTGAGGACCGCTGGCAGGACCCGCCTCATGAGGGCGCATGGAGGGACAAGCCTCGTGAGGACCGCCCTCAGGGCAATGCTGGTCTCCCTCCACTGCCGCCACCGCCGAGAAGGAACGACGACCACCATCAGGACAAGGGGGGCTGGGGGCTTCCAGGAGCCACGCGCTATCGCATGCATGTTGGGCGGAGCTCAGGCCCCAGCATCCCAGCACATCTTCAAGTAGTTTGCTCGCGTGGTGAATGCAGCCCTTCCCAGGCTCGAGGCCATGCGCCCGCTCAGGTGGTACAAGTGCGCCATCACCTTCAGCTCAGCGGATCAGCTCAAATGCGCGGCGACCGCCGGCGCCCTCCCGATGCTGTGCTCGCCCGTCATCAGCAATGTCCAAGTCACCAAGACCCTCATCGATGGCGGCGCAGGGCTTAACGTCCTGTCCATCAAGACATTCGACAACCTCCAAGTGCCATACAATCAGCTACAACCTACCAAGCCCTTCTCACGAGTGACTGACGGCTCCACCACCCCGATAGGGCAAGTCTGCCTCCCTGTCACCTTTGGCCAGCATGACAATTACCGCACCGAGCTCATCGACTTCGACGTCTCCCACATCCGTCTGCCGTACAATGCCATCCTCGGGTATCTAGCATTAGCCAAGTTCATGGCAGTGACCCACCACGGCTACAACGTCCTCAAGATGCCAGGAAGCGGCGGAATCATCACGGTCCACTGTGAAGAAAGAGATGCGGTGTGCTCCCTCGAGCGGGCCTTCCAAGCCGCAGCAATCGAAGACCCTGACAGCGAGGGCACGCAATACCCTCCTGAGGCCATCCCCAAGAAGAAGAAGCAGCTACTCTGCACATGGCCTCAAGGGGGCGGTGTCTCTAGCGGCGCCGCCCCAGGATCGGCGCCCGCACATGGGGCGCCTCCCTCCCTTGCATAGGAAGGCGCGCCCAGCGCCCTCCTCGGGCAAGGCTCGGGGGCTCTCTTCTGGAGGGCCTCAGACCTAGCCAACATCACAAGGGAGGTGCTCGGGCACCATGCAGAGGCGTGCTTTGTGACACGTTTCCCTTAGGAGGGCACCGAGCGAGGAGCGCCCGGCGCTCAGGAGTTCATCGTCAAGGCCACCCAGGAGCTTCAAGAAGCAAGGGCCATGTGCGGCGACCGCCGCACACCTTGTGCAGCTCCCCATCCAGGCGAGGATGGTGGACTGCACGTCTGCATCGACATCCCAGGGCTCAACAAGGCCACATCTCAGGAGCGCTTCTGGCCTTCGCGCGTTGGGCGGTGTGAGGGTCCACCTCACAGCTATGTTCGCATGCCGTTTGGCCTAGCGAGCGTAGCAGCCGCCTTCCAGCGCAATCTACGGAGCATCCTGGCAGCTCAGGAGGCCAGGCATCACGCGGTCCTGGCAGAGATGGAGACGGTCCTCAAGGAACCACCTGAGCCCCCAGAGGCTCCCGAGGCTCACGGCCTTGATGGCTCATGAGGAGCGAATCCTTCATCACGCGTCTTCGGCTACTTCAACACTCCTTCGACAACGGAACCAGGTGAAATTTTCCATGTTTATTCAGCTGGGAGCGCCCCTCGGGCTGCATTATTCCCAGGTCACACGGGCCTGCCCCCGCGGCATGTATCCTTTTGCATCTTTAGATTACTCTACTGGGGGCGCCCCTTGGGCTGCATCATCCCTAAGCCACTCGGGTCCGTCCCAGTGGCATGTATCGTTCTCGCATCTATCTAAGCTAGTTTGCTTCCTCTCATGAGTTATCCATGGTTATCACCTGCTTGATTGACACCCACCACGGTAGCCGCACGCCGATCGTCTTTCTTCAGGATCCTTCGCATGAGAAGACTAGGCACAACGCTTGTGCTCGGGTCCGTCCCGGCAGCATCGATAAACCCAATGTCTGAGCTCTGTCTGGCAGGCCGGCCCCATTCACGTCACCTCCTGGGGTCGTTGGTGCTTGGCCTTCTCATGCGATAGCCTCAGGAGATTCGCTCGACGCAGGTTGCCTAACCATCTCGCAGGACCACCGCAGTCATCAAGAACTAAGACCAGGCGCAACCCGCCTTGAGGTAGTGCCTCGTGAGTCCCGCGCTGGCTCACGAGTGCCCAGACACACCTTGTCCAGCCTTGCCATGCAAGGCACGTGTCAGGGCGGGGCTGTACACGCCCCGGGGGCTCCACTCAGAGGGAGCCCTCACCCACGCACCAGTGGAAGCACCATGCTCCGCGCTGGCAGTCGACACGGCCGAGGAGCGGCTATGCCCATGCAAGTGCGGAAGTGCTATGCTCCGCGCTTGTGATAAACAACTGAGGGCGGCCCCATGGCCGTATAAACCTCAGGGAGCCTCCGAGCTTAGTGTCTGGCCTCATCGCAACACCTCCCCTCGGGAGAGTCATGCGAGGGGGCTGGGCACGGGGGCTGTGCTCGGGACACACCCAAGCGTACGCCACCCTGCAAGGTCCCTCGGACCTGGTCATCGCGCGCCCCTCCCGAGTGGAGCCTCGGCGAGGGAAAAGGTATGAAGGTTGTTCAAGCGTCAAGGGGGGACTCCTGAGCATCGCGACTCAGGGGCCTAACTGGCCACGTTGCCTCTCACCCCTTGGTCTCGTCCTGGTGATCCGGACGACCCAACGGTGGCTGAGGTATGCGCGGGGTCAGGCCCTGCCGACGTAGAACGCTAGGCCTACTCCTGCATCTCCTTTCTGTAAGTTGTTTGCGTGTCAAGGGGGACTCCTGAGCATCACGACTCAGGAGCCTAACTGGACACGTAGCCCCTCACCCCTTGGTCTCGTCCTGGTGATCCGGATGACCCAACAGTGGCTGAGGTATGCGCGGGGTCGGGCCCTGCAAACGTAGAACATGAAGCAAACATGAAGGAAATCGCGGAACTCAAATAAATATTACAAAACATACTTTTCTTCAAATACCAAACACAAGTTTAACACCTCCACAAGGCATGGTACGTGTTGCAGAGGCAAAGCAGGAAAAGGAGCCGCCAGCAAGTCATCTCCTCACCCCTGGACGTCGCCGTTGCGTGCAAGAGGTGCCCCTTCGACGACAATGTTGCCCTCACCTGTGCCGCCCGCCGGAGTTGCAGTTTCAGCAGCACCACCAGTTGAAGGCGCAGGGTCGAAGGCACGGAACTTCTTCAGAAAAGCCTCCACCTGGCCCTTCACGGCTTCGGCAGCAGCCACGCAGCGCTTGTCATCCACAGGCTCCAACAACTCGTCGAGGTTGGCGTCAGGATCACGAAGATGGAGGTGGCTAAAGACGCGCGTTAGCGCGGCCGAGGAAAGCGTGCATGCTTCTCCCTCCACCCAGGGGCCGATTCCGCCCACGACCTCCTCAAGCACCGCGACCAAATGAGGAAGCAGCTGGGTGGGGCCCTCGTCGTCTGTAGCCAGCGGCTCCTCCAAGCCCTTCTCGTAGAGTGCTTGCAGCGCCACGTGGGACCTCTCCTCGAGGGACTTGAAGGCCACACGGTTCTCAGCCAGGACCTTCGCCTTGGCTTCAAGCTCGGCCTTCTCTGCCTTCGTCTTCTGCTCTAGCTTCTCCAGCCGGCTGCGCTCCGTAGCTTGCGCCTTCGCCAACTGCTCCAGCTCGGCATCGCGACCCCTGACGGCGTCCTCTCGTGCCTTCATCCTCTCCTCCTCCGCCTTGCGGCCTCGAGCTTCGTCCGCACGCTCACTGCGCATGATCTCCAGCTCGGCCTCTAGCGACCGACAGCGATCCTGGGCGGCCCCGGCATCCTTCAGCGCCGCCTCGTAGGTAGTCGCAGCTTGGGCGATGGCCTGCTTGTCCTTCTTAGAGGCCGCCGCAGCCTGGCTCAGCGCCGCCCAGACGGACACATCAGAGTGAAGCCAGCCGAGATCAATTCCAGGCGCCCGGCCACCAGGCGACGGTCGGTGCCTTGAAGATCATCCCGCAGCAGGGTCAGCGCAGAATGAGCGTGCTCCAGGACGTCAGGGGAGGCGGAAGGATTTGGGGTCAGTAGTGCGGCAGGAGGAGGAGGAGGCAACATCGTCACCATGGCCTGGGAGGCTGGGAGCTCCTGAGCTTTGGGGACCCCAGCAACCGAGCCGGAGGTCGGCACCTCCGGAGCCAGCGGGGCTACGGGGGCTGCCTCCTCCGGAGGATGCTCCCCCAAGTCTCGCGAGGACGATCGGGCCGGGGAAGCGCGAGCGCCGTCACTGCCCTTCCCCACGGAGGAGGGTGCGGCCGCCGCAGGCGATTTGGTCCCGAGCAGTACCACCTCTACCTCCTTCCTCTTCTTTCCTGTGGGCGTCGGCCTAATTGCGCAACGGAGAAGCATCAAGAATCAGCAGCAGAAGCAAGAACAAGGCAGGACGAGAATACTTACTAGTCCACCGCGGCGTAGTCTCTCCGCTTCCTAAGCTTGAAACCTGAAAGCCATGCAGCCTGAGGCGCGGGCGCGCAGGATACACGCGCAGAAGAGGGGGCAACAGATAGACCAGAAGCAGCTCCAGGTAGCGTCAGAACAGGGGCGTCGTCTCAGGAGATCAGCGCCGAGCTCCCCCTCGTCGGAACCTCAGCCAGTGATCTCCTCCGGGGACTGATCTTGGACCTCGTGGAGCCCCCACCACGTGCAGCTCCCCCCTCTCCAGGGGGACATCGGCCTCATCATCGTGATCAGGTAGGGTGCAGAGGATGTCGGCCTTCCGCAGAGAGGAGGTCTCCCCCGCCCCTTCGTGGGTCGCCTTCGAGTCGTGCTCCTCCTCCTCCTCTTCTTCCTCCTCTTCCTACTCGCGAGACTCGTCGGAAGACATGTCCACCGGAGTCGTCGTCGCCAGGACATTCGAGGGTGCAGGCGGCACAAGCTCACGCCCATCAAAGACGTGCATAGCGGCGGCAGCCTCTGCCCCATCTGAGCGGTAGAACAAGGGAACGAAGGAGTCTGGCGGCGACCCTTGGTCGTCTCCAACCAAGGAGCGGAGGGCCGAGCGCAACTCCTCATCAGAAAGGGCCTCGAGGCGCAGGCGGAGGTCGTGTCCTTCGTCTCCAAGCTTCCACAAGGGGCGCGGGCGCGCCTAAAGGGGAGTCACACGCTGCTCCTTGATTTCTTTGACGATCATGGTCCCCGCAAGCTTTGCCGCCCTTGAGTCACCAGGCCTCAGGTCGGCGGTCATCTTCTCCAACACCTGCGCCGCTTGGGGTTCAGTGAGCTTTGCGCAAAGCCACCCCTCTTGGGACACAGGCATCTCCGTCGGCATCACCAGCTGGGGGTGGGAGCATTTGGCGTCCATCAAGACCCACTTGCTCCTGAAACCCTCGGCCTTCTTCCCGGCCTTCGAGATGGCGTTGGTCTTGTTGGCCGCGATGAAGCCAATGCACCCAGAGTAGTGGCCCTCCTTGATCTGAAGGAAGAAGAAGTGGCGTAGTGGCGCCACGGACGGCATCACTCCAACGTACGCCTCGCAGTAAAAGGCGAAGATCAACAGGAGGAGGATGGAGTTGGAATGTAGATGGAGAGCATGGATCTTGTAGTGGGTGAGGACGGAATAGAAGAAGTCGGAGAAAGGGGGAACCAACCCGGCGACGATGCTGCTCATGAAGAAGGGGTAGAAAGTGCTGCCTGAGGCCTCCGGCTCGGCGGAGCCAGCCCGGAGCACAGTCTTCCTCTTCTCATCACCCTCCACCGTCATCAGGAGCACGGCGGCAAGGTTCTTCTCCGAAATGCTCGGCGCATCGAGCGCCGGCTCATACCAAGATGACGAGGGAGTGGCCCGAGCTTTCTTGGGCGCCATTGGCGGCAGGCTTGAAGGAGGCTCTGGGCGGATCTAGAGTCTCTAGAAGCAAGGAGCGAGAAAGGGGATCTGGAGCAAGACGAAAGAAAGCAATGAAGGCAAATGCAGCCCGCGCCAGCCTTTTGTTAGTCGGGCAGTTGCCGAGGCAGCGTGGGGAAGCGGAGACGCCCACGTCCCATCAATCGCCATGCGTCAACTGAGGCCGCAGGCTGTTGGGGCCCATGGCGCTCCGCACTTGCCCTTTGGCTTCACCTCGAAGCCAAGTCCGAGCACGCCTTGGGCCCGGGGGCTACTGTCGGCCTCCTAGGAACGGGGGTCCCCAGACTTGCCTGCCTGCGGCCCACGGCGTGGCTCCACCAGCGGCCCTGTACGGCCCATCTTCATCAGAAAACACTCAAGACCCTCGCGAGGGGCCGAGCCTCGCAAGGCGGACAACGCAAGACCTCCTCGGGGGCGGCCTCACCAGGATGGCTCGCGAGGGGCAGAGAGATAAAGGCGAGGGGCACCTCGCGAGGTCCCTATGACGCAAGCCATGACGACCAAGGCCAGGCGGGCGCCAGGCGCACAACATACTCGTTTCCTCTTTGGTGCTAAAGCGGCAAGCGCAGGCGAGGAGTCCCGAGGCATTAGGCAAAGGTTTCCATATCGGTGCAACAAGACCAAGACCAGCAGGACGGCAAGACGGAGGTCATCGTGGAGCCCAGGACGGCGTCACCACCAAAACCTTTGGCAGGCGAAGACCACCTTTAGTCAGGATAACTTGTACTGGTTGTCTCCCGTCAAATTTGGCCGTTGTTGGATCCCTTCCCGCCTACATTTGGGAAGAGGACCAGGCCCTCTATAAATAGGACTAGCCACCATAGTAGGAGGCAACTGATCTTGGACCATTAAGATCATCCTCTACCACACAAGCTCACTGAGCTCAAGGACATCTCTCCTCAGGAGGCTGTTCTTCCCTTGTACTTGTTCATCCTCAGCCCAAAAGGCAATCCACCACACCACACTGGAGTATGGTATTACACCACATCGGTGGCCCGAACCAGTATAAACCCTGTGTCCTTTGTTCTGCCAGTTCGACGTGCCGAACTTTGAGATTGTGGTGAGAGCATGAGCTAGGGGGAGGAGAGATCTTCATGCGCACCCCAGTGTTCGAACCTCAAGGGTTTTGCCGGAACCCGAAATCCGACAGTTGCATAGAATTGGAGTAGCAGTTCTTCATTCCAGTGCTCCTTGTCAACAACAAACAGGAACAGGCCAACATCTCTGAAGCAGTCTAGAGCTTCTCCCAAGCAGGGCAGGCCAGCCATGCCATCACAGCAGAGGCACTTGTGAGGGAAGATCCGATCCTGGTTGTAAAGGATGTATGAATAGTAGCTTCATTGCAAATGAATCCAAAATCTGTCCGAAGACATGTTTGGCTTCTTGTAGGGGTTCTTGGCCTTGTCAAAGAATGTGTTGTGGTCTCTGAAGCTTAACACACTGAAGGAGCTCTCAGTGGTGAATGCGCTGCGAAGCCTTCACATTCTTGGCATGGGCTTCTGTGTTCGAGGCCTTTGCTCGATATGATAGTCATACAGTGGCCCATGAGCTTCAGGTGGTGTAAGGACATGCCATCTGATGCTAATCAGCTCTCCTTCATGATTGAACCCCCTTGCCATGGTGTGCGGAACAGGTGTAGCAACAGCAACATCCGATGTGGATGGCTGACTGTCTTCAGTGGCCGTATTGGCTAGAATGTGAAGAGTGGCTTCAGGCTGAGGATTGGCTTCAGCAATGATAACATCATTGGCTTCAGTCTGGGTGGCAGCAACACCATCACCGGCTTCAATGGCAGGAGCATCAAATTTTTTTGCTTCAGGAATCACAACAGTCTCAGCAGGGGCTATCACAACTTGATCTTCTTCTTCTTGGTTGTCATCGGCTGATGCAGCCGGAATATCTTCAGCCTCTTTTGCTTCAGACTGAAGAGCAGTATTTGAAGGAATGGCTTCAGGAAACACTTGATGTGTGATACGTCTCCAACATATCTATAATTTTTCATTGTTCCATGATGTTATATTATCATTCTTGGATGTTTTACATTCATTTTATAACAACTTTATATCATTTTTTGGGACTAACCTATTGATATAGTGCCCAGTGCCAGTTGTTGTTTTTTTGCTTTTTTTTACTTCGCAGAATATCCATATTAAAGGGAGTCCAAACGCAGCAAAACTTTTTGGATATTTTTGTGGACAAGAAGACAACTTGGGAGCCAAGGAAGCACCAGAGGGGAGTCCCATGGGGCCCACCACCCACCTGGGCGCGCCAGAGGCCCCTAGCGCACCCTGATGGGTGGTGGGGCCCATGGAGGTCCCCTCCACCGCCTCTCAGCTCTATAAATCCCCACATATTCCAGAAACCCTAGGGGAGCGATCAAAACACAATTCCAGCCGCTACAAGTTCCAGCCTCCGATGATGCGTGAGTAGTTCACCATAGACCTTTGGGTCCATAGGCAGTAGCTAGATGGCTTCTTCTCTCTTTTTGATTCTCAATACAATGTTCTCCTCGAAGTTCTTGGAGATCTATTTGATGTAATGACTTTTTGTAGTGTGTTTGTTGGGACCCGATGAAGTGCGAGTTTATAATCAGATCTATCCACAAATATTATTTGAGTTTTCTTTGATCTCTTATATGCATGATTGCTATAGCCTCGCATTTCTTCTCCGAATCTTTGGTTTTATTAGGCCAACTAGATTGATTTTTCTTGCAATGGGAAGAGGTGCTTTGTGATGGGTTTGATCTTGCCGTGTCCTCACCCAGTGACAGAAGGGGTAGCGAGGCGCGCATGTATCGTTGCTATTAAGGATAAAAAGATGGGGTCTATTCCTACATGAATAGATCTTGTCACATCATGTCATCGTTCTTATTGCATTACTCCGTTTCTCCATGAACTTAATACGCTAGATGCAGGCTGGATAGCGGGCGATGTGTGGAGTAATAGTAGTAGATGCAGGCAGGAGTTGGTCTACTAATTTTGGATGTGATTCCTATATACACGATCATTGCCTTGGATATCATCATAACTATTTGCTCTTCTATCAATCGCCCAACAGTAATTTGTTTACCCACCATATGCTATTTTCTCGAGAGAAGCTACTAGTGAAATCTACGGCCCTTGGGTCTATATCTTATCATATTGTTTTCATATCTATTATTCCAAAAACCCAAAAATAGCTTGCTGCGGTTTTTATTTACTTATTTTATTTTGTGTTTTTGCAAGATCGATTTATCCAATCTACCACAATTTAATCTATCTTTTTACCATAGAAGGATTGACAACCCCTCTTACATGTTGGGTTGCAAGTATTTGTTCTTTGTGTGAAGGTATCGTTTATATTGTGTTGTTTGGTTCTCCTATTGGATTGATAACCTAGTTTCAAAATAAGGGAAATACATACCGTAGCTGTGCTGCATCATCCCTTCCTCTTTGGGGAATTACCGATACAGTTTCGAGCCACGTCAAAAGGATTTCTAGCGTCGTTGCCGGGGAGGCATCATCAACATCTATCAGGTACCCAATCACAAATCTCATCTCCTTGCAATTTATTTTATGTGCAATTTTCCTCTCATTTTCATCCCCCCACTTCTAAAACTTTTTTGCAAAAGCACAAAAATATTTGCCTTTTTTTTCCTTTTTGCTCGTTTGCTATCTTTTATTTGTGTGCCATGTGCCTTCTATTTGCTTGCATCTTCACATGTTAAAAATCTATTGATATGGATCCTCATACAGTTGCTAATCTTTTCAAAAGATCTAATTATGTTGAACCAACTGCTAGTGAGTTGAGTGCTCTTGATTTTCTCTATGAAGTTTTGCTTGAAAATCATGAATCTGAAATTTGTGATGAAGTATTAAATGATGAAATTTATAAAGTGATTCATGATGGCTCCTTGAATTAAAAGCATGATTGCAATGATGCTATTATAAATTCTATTAATGTCAATTGTTTTAATAATATGCAAAACTACAAGCTTGGGGATGATAATTTTGTTATGTCCGCTACTTATTGCAATGATCAGGTTTGGGGTGATAATGCTTCTTATGATCTTGAAAATTTGTTTATGCCTCATGAAGAATATGCAATTGATAATAATGTTTGCAATAGTATAGAAAGTGGGTTCGGAAGAGTGTCAAGATTAGGAAATAAGAATCCCACATACTCGGAGAGTGTTCAATCTCATGAAAATTTTGACAAAAGTGGGTTTGGAGAGGTCATGACTTTTGTTGATGTTAATCCCGCTATATTGGAAGATTATAAGAAGTTTATGCATGTGGATCATGAAAGGAAAATTTTATATGATTTCTATATTGTTGAATTTGAGTATGATCCTACATGTAATTATTATGAGAAAGGAAATATGGTTGTAGAAATTTTCATGTTACTAAATTACCTCTCGTTATGTTGAGATTTGCATTGTTTTATTCCTCTCCTTTGCATATGCTAGATATTTCTTGTCTTGATAATTTGTTTGCTTATAAAATGCAGGCTCCTGCCGAGGATTTGGTCCCTAAGAGGAGATGTAAAGATAAGCCCGCATTGCGATCTCCGGCATGCCAAACAGATAAGTTATCTCTCTTATCCATACGTGTTCTGTAAGCGAGGACTTGTGCATAAGAAAACCTTGCCGATTTTTGAAACTTAGGTGCTCCCATTCCTTGACTCGAATGTTTCTTCGGTCAGGATGGTCGCAGTGGCCTTTGATAAAAAAAGATTTGCGGGGGGCTGGTCCCTGTTTATGATTTGTGCCCGGTAGGCCTAACTCCATGGCAACAAAACTGAGGGTACCGGGAGGGTAGCCTGCCGGGTAAAACTTGTTTACTTAAAAGTATAGAGGCATTCCACCTGTGCATGGACATATTGCATGCACGAGTCCCTGACAAGGTTTATCTTTTTCATTAATATGCTGATCAAACAAGTACTACTAACCTTACAGCACGCAAACATGGATTCAAGAGATTACATAATTTGAACTAAAATTTGGCAAGTGCCGAAAGATTTAAGATTGAAAAAAAGATAAGTGCCCCATTATCTCCTCTTTTCATTTTCCCTTCACCAGGTATTGCGGTGGGAAGAGGAGAGGGAGAAATGAGCCCCCAAGCAGGAGCTCACCTCGGCACCGTCATGGCCTGCCGGGCGCAGCCTGACAAGTTTGGGAGTGGCGAGGCTGCGAATGAGGGGCACAGGGAGCAGGTCGGCGGTGCCCTGGTCACCACCTCCAGGACCAGGAAGAAGCCCCAGCTCGAGCGTGGGTGGATGTGACGCCCCGAGACCGACGCTTCAGAAAACTTCCATATTTTCGTGATCACCGTGTGTTTCCTTTGTGCTTGCTCTTTTATTTTTGCATTGCATCATGTCATCATGCCATCATGTCATTAATCTTTGCATCTCAACTCAAATAATAAATTGCATAGATGGTTGATCTATTTAAATCGAGGGAAGGGTGACTTCTCTTTATAACATATCCTCCCAATATTAGGGAGCTATATTAAATATTTCTTTAATTTGGAAATCACCATAACACACTTGCAAATTATTCCAATGCCTTTGTTATCTTAATTCTTGGTCTCCAACCTTGCCATATATTCTTTCATCATATTCCGGAGCTCCACCAAAAATCCGAACATTTTTGGACCTTCCCAACCCTCACTTCCTATTCAAATCAAATGAGTTTGAATTTAAATCTTTCAATCATGGCCTTTTCTATTTTCTCGGAACAAGCACATTTTTGTGAGTCCGGGAAAATTATCCGCGTGTCCAACTTCTTCCCCTAACCTCTCTTTCTTTTCTTTCTTATCTCTATTTTGTTTTATTTTTCTTTAGAGGGAGAGAGAGAGAGAGCCCAGCAAGCTACAACCTATGCCCAGGCCGGCCTAAAGCCCAGCCAGATCCCTGTTTAACCTAGCGTGCACCTATCGATCCCCTCTCCCTCTCGATTCCTCTAGCGCCGCCACTCCACACACACCCCATGCCTTGCCTCCCATGGCGCCCGAAGCCATGCCCCGTCGCCCCTCCAGCCGACGAGTCCAGGCCGCCCAGCTCGCCCTGCCTCGTTCCCGGATGGAACCGGTGTTCCCGCGCCTCCTCCTCGCCAAGTCCCCGTCGCCCGAGCGCTCCAGGAGAGGAGCTCCTCGAGCACCCGCGACCGCATCCGTCGTCCTCCGCGCCCAGCAGGAGCCCCGCGCCGCTCGTCCCCTCCGTTTTGGTCGGAGTTCGCCGGAGCCCGAGCACCGGCCGCCTTGCACCCGCGAGCACCACCACCTCCAGCGCGCCTCGAGCCTCCTCGTGTGCGCCTCCACCCTGGTTCCATCCTTGACAACCCATCCCCGACCTCCTCCTCGCGTGCCGTCTCCGCCTTCAGATCCATCCGCGTCGCACAACCGGACCATCTCCGCCTTCGCCTCCTGCTACCGGCGCGCCGCCGTACCTCCGCCGCCCGGCAACCTTCTGCATCCACCTCCAGCAGCTCTCCCTGCGACCTCCTCTTCATCACTGCCTCGTGCCATCCCTACCGACTCCGACCAGGGAGCCCCGCCGCTCGCCTGAGCGTGGCATCCACCTCCTGTTCGTGCTGCATCGTCTTGTTCGCGGGCACTTCTTTGCCACAAGTGCTCCTGACTGAGACCCTCAAGTCATCTACCCGGAGCCCAAGTCCGAAGACTACCGTGGACGTGTGCCTCGTGTCACTTGGATTCGTCAAGACCGCCAAGACCCATACCTGGATCGTCATGTACCGTCTCCAGGATTCACCAAGTACCACGACGTCGGTGTCCCTCCAAGTTTGATGTTGGAACATGCACAACTACCGTCGCCGAAGACCCGGGTAGCAGAAACGCCAAGTTCCTCTCCGCCGTGAACCACTACTTCCACAATGCGAAGTGAACCACTACCGTTGCAAGAACCAAGACCAGCAAGTCCAGCAAGGCCCCAAGTACCACGACACTGGCGACATGAACATCTACGAAATGTGTACGACCACACGATGTGATGCCAAGTACCACGACGACCGTCCACCACTACCGCCGCCCCGTAGACGTTGGGTTCATCAAGTCCCTCTCCGAAACGTGTACCACTACTTCCACTATGACCGTTCCAAGAACGTCTACTTCCTCTACATCGCACGGAGTCATTCCGTTCCGAATATGCATGCTTTGAAGGTATACCGCCGAGAACGACCGCCTATGGACGAATGCATATGTTGCATGAAATGCTCGCGTTTGCAACGTGCCTGACATGTTTCTTGCATGTTCCCATTGCCATGCCATCGACCCTTGGGAACCCGGTTGCCGGGATCACCCCACCATCTTGCATGACACGCTCACGCCACGCTTCCTTTTGCACCGGTATCTCCATGAGCTACCGGAACCGGGATGTTGCCATAGCACCATTTCTATTTCACCGCAGTGGCACCCTTTTCCTTCCGCCATGGCGACAAATGCCTCGTATCATGCTCATGTCAACATTTTCATAAAATTGATTAAAAGTTGCATATGTCATCCGCATCATGATAACAATATTTCAAATGTTTATATTTGTTGTTTCCATAAAATTGCTAAATTTGCATATGGGGATTTTCCGGAATTGTTGTTTGTTATTTCTGGCTTCATTTAAACTTGCCTAAATAGTCAGTTTAATTATGCTTCACCTCTTGCCATGTTAACCAACATTTAATCTTGTCTTGTTCATAAACGAGAGCAAACTAAATAACTTGAATGTGGTGTTTCGTCAATATGCAAGTCGTTGCATATTGAGCTCCACTTAATTTGTAGTATTGTTTGTGCACTTTGCCATGCCATGCCTCTTTAAACCGGACATGCATCATACTTGACTGTGCATCATGCCATGTTTATGATTGTGTGTTTACCATGTTGTTTGCTTCTTTCCGGTTTGCTTCTCTCGTTAGCTTTGGTTTCGTTCCGGAGTTGCGAGGGTTCGTTCGACTACGTCTGTTTCTCTTCATGGACTCGTTCTTCTTCCTTGCGGGATCTCAGGCAAGATGACCATATGTAACGCCCACGATGCGGCTATATCTCCCACGTGTCGAGGCACGACTTAGAGGCATAACCGCATTGTGGTATTGTCGCAAGAAGGGTCATCTTCACACAATCCCATGTAATGAACAAGAATGGGATAACGAGAGTTGGCTTACAATCGCCACTTCACACAATACATAAATTAATTCATACAACATCCGAAATCCACACATAGGCCGACTACGGTCAAATCCAAATGAAAACAAGATAACCCCAAATGCTAGATCCCCGATCGTCCCAACTGGGCTCCACTACTGATCATCAGGAAAAGAAACATAGTAACGACCACGTTCCTCGTCGAACTCCCACTTGAGCTCGGTTGCGTCATCTGCACTGGCATCGTCGGCACCTGCAACTATTTTGGTAGAATCTGTGAGTCACGAGGACTCAGCAATCTCACACCTACGAGATCAAGACAATTTAAGCTTATAGGAGAGGATGGTGTAATGAGGTGGAGCTGCAGCAGGTACTAAGCATATATGGTGGCTAACATACGCAAATGAGAGCGAGAAGAGAAGCAACGCAACGGTCGTGAAGCTAGAAATGATCAAGAAGTGATCCTGAAACTACTTACGTTCATGCATAACCCAAACCGTGTTCACTTCCCGGACTCCGCCGAGAAGAGACCATCACGGCTACACACGCGGTTGATGTATTTTAATTAAGTCAAGTGTCAAGTTCTCTACAACCGGACATTAACAAATTCCCATCTGCCTCATAACCGCGGGCACGGCTTTCGAAAGATAATACCCTGCAGGAGTGTCCCAACTTAGCCCATTATAAGCTCTCACGGTCAACGAAGGATAAACCTTCTCCCGGGAAGACCCGATCAGTCTCGGAATCCCGGTTTACAAGACATTTCGACAATGGTAAAACAAGACCAGCAAAGCCACCCGAATGTGCCGACAAATCCCGATAGGAGCTGCACATATCTCGTTCTCAGGGCACACCGGATAAGCGAAGCGTACAGGTACCAACATAACCCATGTTGCCAAGGGACGGTCCCGCACGGTGCTCTAGTTTGGACCAACACTCAGAGGAACACTGGCCCGGGGGTTTAAATAAAGATGACCCTCGGGCTCGCGAAAACACAAGGGAAAAAGGCTTAGGTGGCAAATGGTAAAACCAAGGTTGGGCCTTGCTGGAGGAGTTTTATTCAAGGCGAACTGTTAAGGGGGTCCCATAAATCACCCAACTGCGTAAGGAACACAAACTCAAGGAACATAATACCGGTATGACGGAAACTAGGGCGGCAAGAGTGGAACAAAACACTAGGCATAAGGCCGAGCCTTCCACCCTTTACCAAATATATAGATGCATTAATTAAATAAGAGATATTGTGATATTCCAAAATATCCATGTTCCAACATGGAACCAACTTCAACTTCAACTTCACCTGCAACTAGCAACGCTATAAGAAGGGCTGAGCAAAAGCGGTAACTTAGCCAAACAACGGTTTGCTAGGAAAGGATGGTTAGAGGCTTGACATGGCAATATGGGAGGCATGATATAGCAAGTGGTAGGTAGCGCAGCATAGCAATAGAACGAACAACTAGCAAAGCAAAGATAGAAGTGATTTCGAGGGTATGGTCATCTTGCCTGCAAGGTTCTCAGAGTTGTCGAAAGCTTGATCCTCGTAAGCGTACTCAACAGTTTCCTTGTTCACGAACTCGTCTCCCGGCTCTACCCACAGATGGAACACAAGCAATGGAACCACAATCAATAACGGTAAATGCACAAACAACATGATGCAAAGCATGCATGATATGCGAAATATGATATGCGATGCATATGCGTGCTCCGGAAGAAAAAGGATGAACAAGGTAGTAACTTGGCAAACCAAGTATGCCACTGGAAATATGAGATGATTTCGGTCGAAATCGATATAAAGATCACCGGAAACGGACGCACGGTTTGCAAATGGCAAGCAAAACAAGAATGACACGATTCTGCGATTAACAGCATGATAGCACTTAGCATACATCAAGTAACTATGCTACATCAACCCAAAATAGCAACAAAGCATATGGTAGTAATCTAAAGGAGATGCTTGACAAAAGATGAACACTGAGCTACGGCTAGATCACACAATAACAGTTTCAAGCAAGCGTGGCAAAAGTGCAAAAGATATCAGGATCACAGACTTGGTGAAATTACTGGACATGGCTGAAACAGCATCAGGTAGCAATGTTTAGAGCAAGCAACCAACATGCTACAGGAACTTAACATAGCAAAACAACGCATGGCATGAATCTAGTAACTGCATAGAACAGAAGTCCCTTACTGACCATGAGCCAAAATGGATCAGAAGATATGATGGCACCCATGTAAACATAGCAAGTGTCGTTAACAGATTTCAGACTTGGCAGAAAACAGAGCATGGCATTAACAGAAATTATGAGGGCACCTTGGTGAGCTTGATTCACTCATCACAAGGCAATTCATGACAAAACAAGCATACCTACAGGAAGATGGCATGTTTATTATGCTATCCATGGCAAGAGCAAATACATAGCATGTATGGATCAACTACAACAACCTTGGCAAAATTGAATATCATGTTAACATTCTGCTAGAAATATTTTATAGCAAAAGTAGAGCAAGATTGAGACATGCTAGGGCACTCCATAATTGCAAACAGGGGCATGGATGGATAGAGCACAACTATATCTACAAAACATCCTTACTGAACATGCCCAAAAAAAGCATGGATCTCACTGTAGACACATGGATGCATGGCAACAAAATAACAGCAGTAACAGACTTGGCAAAATTCCAAGTCCCTGAAAACAGAAACATCACGAAGTCTAGTTTGCATGCTTTTGCTAGTCACCACATAGATCAGAAAAATACATGGCATACACCTCTGTAAAGACGGAATGGCATAGATCAAAACACCTGTAGAGCTCATGCCCATAAGATGCACACATCAAATGCAACAAAAATAAGCAATCCTCAAGTTCTGATAAGTAACAGCAGTAAACATCATATAGCACCCTTGCGCCAGAGATTTGGGCATCAAGATGGACTCAAACGAGCACGGCACACTGGAACAAAATGAAGAGAATCTCGAGACGAA
Source organism: Triticum aestivum (assembly GCF_018294505.1). Classification (NCBI taxonomy): domain Eukaryota; kingdom Viridiplantae; phylum Streptophyta; class Magnoliopsida; order Poales; family Poaceae; genus Triticum; species Triticum aestivum. Next base: position 254,254,634 of record NC_057811.1, read on the forward strand.
CATTTCGATATATCATGCACGCAAAACGGAGCCATGTGCATGGAGATATGATGCAGAGAACATGGCAACATAATGCAATACATCTCGGGACTTGGAGAAATTCGGGGGAGGAAAAAGTCAACCTCTCGTTTAGATCTGGAGGGCTCGGCGCGGATCGGCGAGGGAGAGGAGGCGGCCGGAGCTCGGCGCCGGAGAAGAAGAGGGCGAGGCGCGGCGGAGGAGCTCGGGATGCGCCGGACGTCGGCGAGGGAGGCGGTGGTGCGGGCGGCGGGGCGCCAGGCGCGCTCGGGCACGGGCGGCCACGGCGACCTGCAGAGGACGGCGGGAGGCGGCGAT